>NW_024424452.1:56363473-56465348 GCF_017311325.1 Ursus maritimus
AGTGGCTGCACCAACTTGGATTCCCACCAACAATGTAGGAGGGATCCCCTTTCTCCACATCCTCTCCAACAATTGTTGTTTCTTGCCTTGTCTATTTTTGCCATTCTAACTGGCGTAAGGTGGTATCTCAGTGTGGTTTTGATTTGAATTTCCTTGATGGCTAATGATTTTGAACATTTTTTCATGTGTCTGTTAGCCATTTGTATGTCTTCATTGGAAAAGTGTCTGTTCATATCTTCTGCCCATTTTTTGATTTGTTTATTTGTTTCTCATGTATTGAGTTTGAGAAGTTCTTTGTAGATCTTGGATACCAGTCTTTTATCTGTAGTGTCATTTGCAAATATCTTCTCCCATTCCGTGGGCTGCCTCTTAGTTTTTCTGACTGTTTCCTTGGCTGTGCAGAAACTTTTAATCTTGATGAAGTCCCATAAATTCATTTTATCTTTTGTTTCTCTTGCCTTTGGGGATGTGTCATGAAAAAGGTTGCTTTGGCCGATGTCGTAGAGGTTGCTGCCTATGTTCTCCTCTAGGATTTTGATGGATTCCTGTCTCACATCGAGGTCTTTCATCCATTTGGAGTTTATCTTTGTGTATGGTGTGAGAGAGTGGTCAAGTTTCATTCTTTTGCATGTACCTGTCCAATTTTCCCAGCACCATTTATTGAAGAGACTGTCTTTTTCCCACCGGATGTTTTTTCCTGCTTTATCAAATATTAGTTGCCTAAAGAGCCGAGGGTCCATTTCTGGGTTCTCTATTCTGTTCCATTGGTCTATGTGTCTGTTTTTGTGCCAGTACCATGCTGTCTTTGTGATCACAGCTTTGTAGTACAGCTCGAAATCTGGCATTGTGATGGCCCCAGCTTTGTTTTTCCTTTTCAACAGTTCCTTGGCGATTCAGGGCCTTTTCTGGTTCCATACAAATTTAAGGACTATTTGTTCCAGTTCCTTGAAAAATGTCATTGGTATTTTGATCGGGATAGCATTGAAAGTGTAGATTGCTCTGGGTAGCATGGACATTTTAATTATGTTAATTCTTCTGATCCATGAGCATGGAATATCTTTCCATCTTTTTATGTCTTCCTCAATGTCTTTCAAGAGTGATTTATAGTTTCTAGAATATAGGTCCTTTACGTCTCTGGTTAAGTTCATTCCAAGGTAACGTATGGTTTTTGGTGCTATTGTAAATGGGATGGATTCCCTAATTTCTCTTTCTTCAGTCTCATTATTTGTGTATAGAAGTGCAACTGGTTTCTGAGCATTGATGCGTTATCATTTTAAACCGAGTAAAATTACTAATCTTACCTAAAAATCAAAAGTATGCAAGCAGCCTCGATGAGCATGAAGTAAATAGGAAAATCAATGATGGAAGATTATAAAATGTCATTTCGGTTCTGAAGGCATTTTTCTTTTATTCATTCAAGCAGTATTTACTGAGCACCTACTGGGCAGCACAAAGGCGTTTCATTGGTGACCAATATGAGGTACATAAAGAAACAATGTAATGAGATAATTAACGAAAGACAAGTGTGATATGCAGACATACAGGAAGATCAGTTAGAATCAGTAGCTTTTATTTAAGACACAAGATGGGGATCAAGGAATGTACTTGTCGTGAGGAGCACCGGGTGATGTACGGAATTGTTGAATCATTATTTCATACACCTGAATATAATATAATATAATATAATATAATACAATATAATATAATATAATACTGTATGTTAACTGTACTGGAATTCAAATAAAAACTTGATTAAAAAATAAAGTGTAAAGAAAAGGAAAGACACCGAGGAAGCCATTTGTAACAAATGCATTAGGCACTCTGCTCGTATCACTCGCAGATGAGCATGTTTCTGCAGGCAGACTTGGAACAGCATCTGAATCATTCCGGCTCTGCCTCTGCCTATTATTTTTAAGGACCCTTGTAATTCCATTAGCCCCAAGTGGATAATCCAGGACAATTTCCTTATCACAATGTCAGCTAATTAGTGAGCTTATTTCCATCTTCAACCTTAATTTTCCTTTTCCATGCAAGGTGAAATATTCATAGCTTCCAGGGATTAGGACATGAATTTTTGTGAGGAGGGCAGTAGCATTATTCTGCCTATAACACTAAGTGAGCTCCGAAGTCACTTACATCAGAAGTTTGGTTGAAGGTAAAGCTTAATGTGTGGTATTTACAAGTCAGTGCTCTGTAGATATTAGTTATCATTCTTAATTTGACAGAAATCTCAAATTACAAAACACCCTTTGCCTTCAGATGAAGCCTTCTGCTCAGCTTTAAGTACACAGCATTCCAGAGTATATGGAGTACTTTCAAAATTATAAGTCATGATTTGAAATTTGTATAAATCATAAAACAAAACTGTGATTATCATTTATATATATGTATCTGTCAATCTCAATAATATGGCTTTTATTTGATTTGTCAATTTTCCCTTTCCAACTTCCATGAACATCACTGGACAAATTCGGAGTGACTGTAGGTATCATACAGGTCCTGCATCTCTACACACATGCATATTCATTTTTAAAGGGTACTTCCTCATTTAGTCTAACTTTAAATGCCATGTATTTGGGTAAGAGCATATCAATATTATAATTTCATCTTTATTTTTTAAAAGACAAATTAAGACTATTCAACTTTTGTGTAATGATACTCGAAGATTTACATTTTTGTCAATACAAATGAAATGCGATTAATAAAAATTCTGTGAATGTATTGTAGAATACACTTTGGACAGTTTTCTCTTTCCTTTCCCTAATTTATAATGCAACAGTTATAAAAGCTTACCCCTACCTTGGGGAGAAATCAGTAGAAATTTCATAACCTTGCTTCTTATGAAGCTCTTCGCCACAAGGAACAACTTCTAAAGCTTCAGGCAAGAGAAATGTTTATCAGAAAGTAAAACATCTCCTGAGTCAGCCTGTTCAGGGAGATTTGCTGCCACTTTTATTGAATTCCTGAGGATTTTATTCCTCGAGCTATTACTCTCAAATGTATGAGCAAGAAAAGGCCAAAGACCTGTAACACTTTAATACGTCTCTCCATGTAAATGTTTACTAAAACTAAGAACAAAGCAGTAAGTCAAAGCACCACTGTCTAGTAGCTTTTTATCTTTTCTCTCCCCTCAGTATCGCCTGAGGACTAAGGAAAACTTGAGTTCAAGTCCTGTTTTTGACACTTATTTGACTTCATGCAAGTAATTTAATCTTTCTAAAGGCATTTCCTGTTGTGAAAGAGGTAATGGCACTGATATGATAGTGTTGGGGCTGGGTTAAATGAGATGACTTACCCAAATAATTTATTAGAGTGCCTGACCCCATGTAAGTTTTCAATTAGTTACAAATTCATCAACATCCTTCCAAATGGTTCCAATTACTTTTCTATTAAATCTTTCTGTTTTGACTGTAGACTTCTCTGAACTTTATTTAGGTCACTCAGAAACAGGACACTTTATAAAAAAGGTGTTTATCATCTTTTGCCAGCCTAATTTTGAAATTAAACAAATATTATCTGGGGAAGTATTAAGGCAGAGTAAAGAATCTAATTTCCACAGAGTTTTTTTCTGCTTTTATGGTCTATTAGATAAAAGCTTTGTCTTAGCCACATTGAAAATTCTTTGTGTTCAAGTATACATATAATTAACGTAACTCTAACCTATCGAAGTAGGTGAGAAAACTTGATTTAGGTGAATTGCATATTATTACTGAGACAGCAAATAATTTATTAAAAAAACAAACAAATAGGTAGACTAAGTCAAATCTAGCTCATTTCCCCACTAACGCAAACTCTTCCTGCAAACCATTCTTCAGCTAAAAAGCCAGAGATCTTTAAATGAATATCTGCATCATATACCATTCATACCCGTGGAAAGGAGGGAGGGACATTCCAGGGAGCAGATTTTCAATTATCAAATCAACTTCAGGCCTGGACCAAAAGAGCAACGCTCTTATGTGACATGTTGTAACATAAGGTCTCTAATAATGAGATGGTCAGGACCTCATTTTTATATCTCAATGAAATAGCTCACAGGATAACATGCTCTCCCATAATTATGATAAACAATAATTACAGGATCAGGTTATTAAAGCATGAATGGTAAGAAAAAAAAACTGAACTGGGCTAGAAAGGAAGAGGTGAGGAGGTCTCTGAGAAGAGGTTCATTTTATTTTCAACTTCATTATACATTTGCCACTAGTAGTAAGTTGAAGGGTATTTTTTGTGTGTTTTTTTTCTTAGCTTGCAATATACCATGCAGATTAACAAAAAAGGTGATAAGGCACAACTGCATATCTCACTGTTAGTCCTAATGCTATGACACAGAAACAGGTGGGTGAAAATGTGGAGACTTCATTTTTATTATAATTGTTCTATTTTAATTGCTTCTAACATAGTGATGACTGCAAATGCCATTTAATATAATTCAGCATTATTCCAAAACTTGTACAACTGTCTCAATAAAAGAGAAGGGCTACAAGTAGAATTTATTAATAGCATATAAAAAACAATCATTTCTTTCCTTTTATTAAAATGAGTTTGTTGTCACAGTGTATTAATAAAACTTGAAGATTTAGAAAAAGACCAATAATATATTTTTAATTCACAAAAATTTATTGAGAAATTAACTTGTTTCAGTTGACAAACCAACAGCTTGTTCTCCAATCCAAACTATCAGAAAATCAAATATTAAAGCCAGTTAAGCCAATCTAAGCTTTCATTTTCCTGCATGTTAAATATTCAATTACTACATGCATTTTAAATAATATGATAGGAGAAACAGAGTGCCATGTTTGAAAACACTACTTTTTCTTCTGTCCTTTCATTCTTGTCAACTGTTTCATTATTTTTTGCCTTAGCATTGGTTTGGCACATGAAATGCCCAAAATTGCCAATTCATTGGGCCCCTGGTTAAAACATTTCACTGCTAGCATTCCAAACCCACTGAGGCCAAAAGTACAAAGACAATAATCAAAACTCTTCAAGTAGGTATTGGGTGTGTTGATGAGATGGGCCACATATAACTACATTACTTGATTCTTGGACGTGTGCACACACTATTATTTTAAGACATCCTGATACTGCAGCCAGTGGATACCCTAGCCCTCAGAATGTTGTCTCCAGTGTAGGGAAGTAAGTAATCTTCATCAGGCCATTCAACCTTTCTACTAGGCCAGCTGTTTCTGGGTGATGGGGCTCCTTAGAAAACCAGGTTCCATTCACATAAGTCTGTTGTCTCATCTCTTCATAATAAAAAATGACTTTACAGATTATGACAGCAATAGATAAGGCACTAAGTTCACAGAGAAGATGCTGGTGGGTCTACAAGCAGGGAAGACAAATCCATGACCCAAAATGTGACTTTCTAAGTGAGCACAGAATACTACTCTCTTTCCATGACAGAAGGAATCCAATGTAATTAATCTGCCAGCTAATAACTTGCTGAGACCAATTATGTACGCTGATAAATCAGCTTTCTCGGATGGGAAAAGATCTGAGATTTGTAGGTTTTGCTGATTTCCATTGTGTATATATCCTCACCATTGATGATTTCATGCTACCAACATGACGTTTGGAAAAATAAATCTGAGAAAAAGTGTTTACAATTGACTTTTGAGATCTGGTAGGAGCTCCAGAACACCACTGCTCTTTCCAGCTTGTTTTTCCAAGTCCTGATAGTAGATAGAAGAGCACTGTGCTAAATGAGCCCCATTGTTTCTCCGTTTTATTTTTCTTTCTTTGTTCTTTTCTTTTTTTTTTTTTTTTTTCTTTTTTTTTTTTTTTTTTTTTTTTTTTAGCCCATCCCTGTGCTCCTCAAATACATAAGCACCAATCTCAGAATCCACTTTGAGTATCGCTTTCCTGGGAGCAGTTGGGAGTATTCAGAAAGGTAAAATAATGATTTAGCAGGAAAATAGGAGTTTTAGACACGTGTAGAAACCCTAGTTAGGTACATCTATTAGTGAGTGATTGATTTAGGATCAGAATCTAAATGATATGATCCTAAACCCTTCATTTGGGTGCCTGGGTGACTCAGTTGGTTAAGCGTCTGCCTTTGGCTCAGGTCATGATCCTGGGGTCCTGGGACAGAGCCCCACACTGGGCGTCCTGCTCAGCGGGGAGCCTGCTTCTCCCCCTCCCTCTGTCTGCCTTTCCCCTTGCTTGTCCTTAAGATCTCTCTCTCTCTCTCTCTGTGTCAAATGAATAAATAAAAATCTTTTAAAAATAAAATAAATAAAATCCTTCATCTAAACTATGCTTCATGTATTTTATCAAGACCCTTTAAAAAATTAGTAAATTAATAATCCTTGAGGTATATTGGATATATATGGTGTATCCATATATTGGTATATATGGATATATATGTGTGTATGTGTATATATGTGTATATATAAGTGATATAACTTATTTGGAGGAGTGTAAAATTGCACATCTTAACATATCCTACTTCACAGAGAGAATATGTTTCCATATTCTCAAAATATTTTGTTCGCTGTGTTGGGTACCCTGAATGTTAGATGGATAGGGACAAATTTATGGCATTACTGATTATTCCAATGTTGCTTATTTGGAAACATGAAAAACAAACATAGTGAGGGTTGGTCGAAAGGTTGAAGTTGGATGAGATAAATTGGGAAATTGAAGTAGTATTTCTATTTCTGGACCATGAGAAAAATGATATAGCCAGCAGTTTAAACTGACTGGTTGGAAACACTAATACTGCTTAAAATATTTAGACATGGTAAAAATGACTTATTATGATGTATCTACTAGTAAAGTTTTAGTCTTGACTGATAAATTTACCTAAATAAATATAACACCCTTAGTTTACTTTAGGCTCTGAAAAAATTATGGAATGCACTTCAGTAGCCCATACTACATTATTATTCATCACACTCCCTAAGGTTAAAAAGAGAAATTAGGACACTCAGAGACCAGAATCAATTAATAGGTTAAGAGATGTTTATTCTAAATTAAAAGCAAATCTCAAAAAACAAATAAAAATTAACTGTCTTCCATTCTGCTCTATCTCTGCATTGAGGAATTTTTTAATTGTGCGATCTGTCTTAAATTGTAGACCATGAATTGCTTGTTCACTTTAGGGAAAATTGACAGAGCAAGGGTGCCTTTGGCCAAAAGTCGAAACTCTATAGGGAACTGAAAAGATGGAGTAACTTGAGCTGCTAATTACTTTCCTGAGGGCAGAGGGCAGAGCTTGTGGTTGATAACAAAAGCTTTTCCCAGACTTTCCAGATCTTAATGCCATCAGATGAGATCTTGCCAAGGCAAATATTATTGGACCTAAAAAGAATGTACAGACATTTCGTGCAGTATTAGAGGTACAGATATGCAGTAGGAAAAGATGAAAATTATCTAAACAATAATGGTATTTACATGTATTATTAATTTTTCCTCAGTTTAAGCATTATGAATTTGGAAGAAGTCTTGAAGTTCCTTATTTAATGTAAATAACCTTTATTATTATGTAATTAACATTTATTGTCATCTGAGTGTCAGAGAAAAAATTGGCAACAGTTTGGGGTATTACTTGTGTGGGTAGACTGCTTACTTATAAGTTTAGGCTTTTCCTTGACATATGGTAAAATACATTGTTATAATTTTAAAATAAGAAAATGCAATTATTTCGAGTTAAAAGGAAAAGGATAAAAAAACACCCTGAAAAGTATTATTGATTGTTTTTTGCTATGTGATTTCTTGATTAGTCTGTATGTAATATTATGTCATTGTATTATTACATGCGGTAATTTCAAATGTGAGTCAGTTTTACAGCAGGAATAACATTAACTTGATGAACATTAATTTCACTGGAAAAATGAAAATACAAGAGCTAGCATTGTGATGACTGAAATGTAAACAATGTCATCTCAAAAACATTAGAAATTATGTTTTTTTTTTTAAAAGAAAACCACAATTTTATGCTAAAATTTAAAAAAGCAGTAGGGATTAATTGTATATTTCACATATATGATGTGAAGAATGAGAAAGATTTTTTACAATGCTCACATTTTGCTTTGCATTTGAAGCCTGGGGTGTAACTGGCATGATCATATGAGCCATGAAATGGATAGAAATGAATATCTATCTGTGTATGTGTGTTTATGCCTATATGTTTACTTTTGTTATTATTTCAGCATAAATGCAGAGCAAAAATATTTGCCTAAGGCAGAGTACACATATTCCAATTTGATTATCAACAGTAAATAATTTGTTTAAAAATATATGATACTGTTTCTAAAAGTATAAGCGTTTAGGAAATGAGAATTAAATGAAACAAACAAACCATTATAAGAATGAGTTTTCATGATAGCTATGCTAATAAATTATACTTTTATTTGTATTATGTGTTCCAATTTCTTTTTATTTCCATGTCCCCTTCATTCATCGACATTCTTCTGCATTAAGGAAGAAATTGAACTAAAATGCTCAACAAATATTTATTGCACTTGCTTTTAGTCATTTACCTAACGTCCTTCCTCTTTTCTTGTATAATTGCTATGTCCAAAAATCTGCTTTAAACATTCTAACTGAGTATTCCAATAGGTTAAGATTTTCTTCTTGATATTATGACTCAATATTCTTTTTTGTATCACGTTTAGCTAGTCATTGCAGTTATTAAGCTAAATGTTGAGCAATTTCAATGAGTATCACACTTTACTAAGAGATACAATGAACCAGTCCTCTGGTCCAGTTACATTAATGTCCTCACTGTTTCCAAGTGATTACATATATTCTGGATTTCTTTTTTTAATTTTTGCTAACAAATACTTTAACAGTTTTCTTACCCCTTTATGACTGTACAGTTCTCGAGTCCTCCTGCCACTCTGACGTTTGCATGAACTAACACTCAAGTTCTTTCCTCCTGTTAGCATCATGAATATACATTATGCAATTTGGCATTTATTCATATACTTTCATATAGTCTTTGTCTCCTGTGCATTTATTGTTAATAGCTTAATGCATCAACCAGTTCCTGTTTCTTATAGAATAATTTCAATGTTTAGTTACCATTTGTACCAATAAAAGAATCCCATAGCTAACTAAACATATAGATTAGATATAATATCTGAGCTCAAGAAACTTACACTTTAATAAAGGATCACTTAAAATATTTCTCCATATTACCAGAAAGCAGATAAATGAGCACATAGAAGGAATGAAATAAATCAGCAATGATGTTTTCATAATTTAGGCAAATGAGTATCAAATTCTAATATAAAAGAACATTATAAAAACATAACGACATATGGGAAAATCTTTTGGTTCTTGCATTAGAGATGGATTTAGTCCTAAAATTAGCATATATGTATTTTTTTTATTCCTGAAATGAAAGTATAGACTTTAAGTTTTCTGAAACCTTTGGATGGAAATTTGACTTGATTTATAATGTCATCTGTGTAAGAAGGTGTTACAAAGGATTTATGGTAGGATTTGGGTTTTGGTTGGATGATTTTGGAGACTGTTCAAGGAAGCAGAGGTTTGCATTGGATAGGGTGCTGGTAGCATGCAGACACAATTTCAACTGAGTGTCTCAACTAATCTTATCCCTGGGAGGGTGCTAAACTGTAATTTGTAAAAATGCATCATTTAATCACTCCTACTATTCCTGAGAGGGGAGGGTTGATATTTTGCGTCTTGGAAAATATTTATTATTTATTTCTGTTCAGATGTGATTATAGAATGCTGTAGTTTTTGTCTTGATCTATCATGGTCACAGAACGATCTTTTCTGATGTTGATGTTTTGTGAATTATTTTCAACAGGAGAACAATAAAGCCTAGCTGAAGTAGCAGGCCAGCTCCTGGATGTCAGCTACTGCTTTTCTCCTTCTCAATAATACAGTTTAAAGGAGTAAATTTATTTTTATTTTTATTGCAAGAAATAGTGTGATTAATGCTACAGATGAAGCACCAGCATGCTTGGAAATAAATCAGGCTTTATCTGAAAGACATAGATAGAAGGGGATTTGGGATATGGCAAACAGTGGTATTTATTTTTAAAGAATACAATTCACAAATAATTGTTTATTTTAATGCTGTTACTGTGATTTTCTTTTGCTTTTGTTTACCACTGAATAAATATCAAAGATTAATTATGACTCTCAAGTTCTTATAATTCTATATTCATGAAGCATTCCCCTTATAGCCTCTTAGATGAACTCATTGAAGATGTGAAAACAACCAGTAATTGATTTAACAGCTTGAATTTAACACTTTTGCTTTAGTGGTATCTTACAGACTTAGCCATAGAAAATAAGTTCCTTCCTAAAGACATGTTGCTGTTATGGTGCTTGAAAGTTAAATCTGGTATTGTATTTGTGTAGCATGGGTTATTAGTCCAACATTTGGAATGAGAGAATTAAGGCAGAAAACTGTTAAATATTTTGCCTTAAGACCCAAAGATTCAACATCCTATTATTGGTTTGTTTCATACATGCAGGCCTGTTTAAGAGTTTCAGTTATAAAAAGGAAAATATTTCAAAAATATCGCTAATTTTTTAATGACAACTAGTTAAATTAGTGCAATAGAAAGTCTGTGAGTCAGAAATAAATATTTTCTTGTCCTTAATTTTTATATATGTATAGAAGCAGCAAAATGAGTAGGCATATTTAAATTTTAATTATCAAAATTCCTTTGAAAGGATGTATATAATTTTACAACTTGATACCGTTCACTGCTCATTGTCTTATATTTGAAATTTTGGAACCAATGATCATGTTTTCCTAGAAAGCATGATTTGAGGATGAATATTTTCACAGTTTTCAGCATATACACACATGTATTTTGCCAGTGACCCTTATGCAATACCTTATACACTTTCTTTAAAGGGTTGATATTTGAATTAATACCATATTGCTTTAAAATTAATAAATCTTAGATGGAAAATAAAATCATTTTAACTTTTTAAAATTCCAAAATTGTAATCATTTGTATATTTCCTAACTTTCAAAAATTATCAATAAAATATCCATACTTTGAAACTTGCCAATACTTTTTAACATTTCACAAGTGTGATCTGGCCCAGAAAATTCCAATATAGCACAGTTTTAATTTCTTTAAGTAGTATTTTACATTTTGTTTACTTGTTTGCTTTTTATTGTTGCGTTGTGTAGTTATAATATGCTGTTGCTCTGTGTTAATGTTTTGGTTATTCCTTTTTGGTAATGAGTATTTTAGTCTCTGCCCTCTCAACATTTTGCTAAAGGTATTGAAGAAAAAGTAAAAGTGTATAAAAGGTTTCTGCTTTATCTATATAAATTTAGAGGAATTGGCTCTAGCAAACATTCTATGCTCAACATGGGCTTGAACTCATGACGCCAAGGTTAACAGTCAATGCTCTACCAACTGAGCCAGCCAGGCACTCCTCTAGCAAATGTTCTAAATCATTGGGTCCAGGAGAAGCTGTGGGCTATTTTAGGGAAAGATTGTCTTTAAATTTCCAACATTTACTATAAGGCTTGCCTTATAGCAGGTGTTCTCTACCTAATTTACTTAAAATCCCTGAATGAAACAAATAATTGATAATTTTCAGAATTGCTTCTGTTAATAATGGTTTGATAGCTATATACAATATACATATAATTTAAATGTGTAATTAGATTTCAAGATAATGGAGAATTTTATATATGATTTAAAAACAATCTGTCAGATTGGCAGAAGGGAGGGGGTGGGGGGTTGGGCAAAACAGGTGAAGGGGAGTGGAAGATACAGGCTTCCAGTTATGGAATGAACATCTCATGGGAATAAAAGGTAAAGCATAGAAGATATATCAATGGTCTTTAATAGCATTGTGTTGTGACAGATGGTAACTATACTTATGTTGAGCATAGCATAACATATAAACTTGTCAAATCACTGTGTTTTACACCTGAAACTAATGTAATATTGTGTGTCAACTATACTTCAATAAAAAATAAATTTAAAAACCTGTCAGTGGATTTAGTTACATTTAATTAATATGAATTTACATTTGAGCAAGTGATGCAATATTTAGTATAAATTAATATGTTACCCATGCTAATTAAAACTCCAATGAAAATAAGTTATAGGAATACTGAGCACTTATAAGCAAGGAGTACCTGCAGATAGATGTATCACCTACATGAAAATGAATTGCTTTTTTCTTCTCTTACTCCATTCCCAATCTAATCTTCTCTAATTCAGTAAATGGCACTACTATCCATGTAGTCGTTGATCAGTAATCCAAGACACACTTTTGATTAACTTTTTCCCTATCCACATCTAAATAAATTAAGCCCTAGCATTATATATCCAAACTATACTTCACATCCATCTCCTCTACACATCATAGTCATTTAGTCCAAGCCACTATTTACATCCACCTGGTCTGTTACAATCTTATCCCCACTTTCCCACTGTCTTCTTATCCACCTGTTCTTCTCCCTCAGAAACGCGAATTAGGTGATATACATTTTCATCTTAAAATCTTTCCGTATACTTTCATTGAACTTATAGTAAAATTCAAATCCCTTATCACAATCAACAGAAGCCATCATGTTATCCCCTTTGTCTATTTCTAAAACCTCATTTTAGGGGCACCTAGGTGACTCAGTTGGTTAAGTATCCAACTCTTGATCTCAGCTCAGGTGTTGATCTCAAATTAAGTTCAAGCACCCTGTTGGGCTCCACACTGGGTGGAGTATACTTAAAAAGATTAAAAAATAAATAAAAATTAAAAAAGTAAATAAAATAAGACCTCATTTTACTTAAGTTATACTTTTTACTACTCTCCAGGTACTTATTGTTTCTTGAATAAATCAATTTTAAACTGAAATTTTTATTGAAGTGAAAGTAGGTTCAAATTCGGTCTAACAAATAATTCTCAGAGATCCATGAACTCTTTACAGAGACTACAAATACCCCAATGATAACATCCTGCAAAATTATAGTATAATGTCGTAACCATGATACTGACATTGATAAAATCTACCACTATGTATTGAATTTAGTTCTATCATATATATTTTTATCATATATGGAAATTTGTGCAAATTTATAACTTTATGCAACCATCACAGAAAAGATATAGAATAGTTCTGTCACCACAAAGATACCATATGTTGTTACCCTTTTATAATGAAGCCCACCTCCCTCCCACTTCACATCTGCCCTATGTTTAACCACTGGTAAACACTAATTTGTTCCCCATTTCTGAAATTTTGTCCTTTCCGAAATGTATGTAAATAGAATCATATAGTAAGTAACATTTTGGGATCACCTTTTTTCATTAAATTTTCTTCCTGGAGATTCATCAAGATGCTGTGTGGATCAAAAGTTTGCTCCTTTTTAATTGCTGATTCCAGGTTGGAGTTTATAAAAATGCTATGAACATTAGTGTACAGGTTTTAGTGTGAATATAAGTTTTCATTTCACATAGATAAATATCCAAGAGTGCAATTGCTGGGTTATATTGGAATCACGTATATGGTTTTATAAGAAACTACCAGACTGTTTTCCAGAGGAGCTGAACCATTTTACGTTCTCATCAGCAATGGATGAGTGATCCAGTTTCACTGCATCTTTGCCAGCATTCGGTGTTGACACTATTCTGTACTTTTAGTCATTCTGATAGGTTTTTTTGTGTGTTTTCTTATTGTGATATAATTTACATTTCCCTCTTGGCCAATGGTGTTTTAATATGTTTTTGTGAGCATCTGTATATTTTCTTCATTGAAACTGAATTGTTCGCTCTTGTTTGTTGAGTTCTGAGAGCGCTTTTTAAATTCTAAACACAAGTCATTTCTCAGAAATGTGGCTTGCAAATATTTTCTCCCATTGTGTTGTTTTCTATAGAATGTTGTTTAAAAACCAAAGTTCTGTGGTGCCTGGGTACCTGGGTGGCTCAGTCGGTTAAGCGTCTGCCTTCGGCTCAGGTCCTGGTATGGAGCCCTGCGTCGGGCTCTCTGGTCAGCAGGAGCCTGCTTCTCCCTCTGCCTGCTGCTCCCCCTGTTTCTGCTCTTTCTGACAAGTAAATAAATAAAATCTTAAAAAAATAATAAAAATAAAAACCAAAGTTCTTGATGATTTAACTCAAAAGAGTACTGCTTGATTGTAGTAGAGATAATTTTGTGTGTGTGTGTGTGTATATATATACATATATATATATACACACACATACATATTTATATATATATAGCTTTTAAACTTTATAGCTTAAACAAAACTATAAGGTTTATATACATGCATACACACATGTGTATGCACCCACTTGTATATATATGTGTGTATGTATGCATATATATACATACACACACTTGCAAATATGCACACACATACACTGGTTTTAAACCTTTACCTATTGGGGTATGTATATATACAATTAAAACACACACATATACATTATACATGTTTTAAACCTTTACCTACTTGAAGTGACACTGAGAAACGGATTGTAGGTTCATGATTGAAGAACAAAGAAAATTGATTAAACAGAGGTTGAGTAAAAGGTTTGTTTTTAGGGAAGAAGTATTAAATATATTGAAAGCAAAAATGGAGATGTATTAGCAAGGATACAATTTTGTTTACTGATTGGCTAAGTAAATTTGTCATTTAGTTACTGTAATTATCCTAGGAAAAAATGCTACTGCATTTTTAGAATGCTGGGAAAAGATTTTTCTTCAAAACTTTCAATGCAACATTCATTTTGCAAATTGCTCAAGGGGACTAATCATGAGCTTTGTAAGATTTGACGAGTGCAGCCAAGATCTGGAATGTCCAAAATCTCAATGAGCAGGATATCTAGTGCTAACTGTAGTGTCACCCATATCGGGCAGATAAATAACATGGATGATACTTGAGGCAGTCTTTATTTCTTCTGAAGAGTTGAATGTTTGCTTCTTATTCCTTAAATACTGAAGTGAAGGACCTGAAGTCATTTTTACCTACCAACAAGACTGAACACAGCTTGTTCCAGGACTTGGCCCTTGTTTGTGTTTCAGAAGTGTGTTGTGCCCTCTTGGGAGTTTAGTCCTTGAGAAAGAGTTATCCACCTCCTTCCAGTAATATTCTGTCTGTTAGTGGTGTCTTCTCTCCATATGCTCCCTTCTTTAGCTACAGTTTCCATGTAGTCTCATAGCAATCTCATGCTTTAATCCTGTCTACCAATATGTCAATTATTAGCATATTTACATTTCAAATCCTGAATTCACTCCTAAACTACATTCTTTTTTTTTTTAAGATTTTATTTATTTTATTTATTTATTTGACAGAGAGAGACACAGCCAGCGAGAGAGGGAACACAAGCTTACAAAAATGTAAGCCTCTAAACCTTTTCTTCCTCAGAATGTCTTACTAATGGTGCCATTTTCCTCCAGTTGGTCAAGTCTCAGATCTATGATTAATCTTTGACTCATTCTTTTATTCAACAAATAAATATTATTGGGTATTTAACTTGTGCCACATTTTTTTCTCCATCTCCAAGTGCCATATCCAAATCAGCCCCTCAAAATATATTCCAAATATATACACACTTTTCCATTGTCTTTACCACCACAGTGGACTAGGCTGCAATAACGTCTCAACAGGACTGATGCAAAGAGCATTCTGACCGGCATTCTTACTCTTTTAGAGTCTATTTTCAACATCCAGCATGAGCTTTTACAAGCATATTTCAGCTCCAATTATTTTCTTGTCTCTGACCAGATAATTTTAGCAACAAAATTATTTTCTTATTTTATTGGTGTTTAAAATTTGCCAATTAAATAGAGTGGAATTAACATTCTAGTCTTTCACTCTAAAGTACAAAGCTCCAAATAATCTGTCCCCATGTCTTATCTCTCAACTTATCTTAGGTTTCTATCTCAATTGCTCACTATGCTTCCACCACATCAAACTTGAACTTCCACAAACAATCCCAAATTGCTTCAGACCTGAGACTAAAATGCTTCTTCCAGGTTTTACAAAGCCATATCCTTCTGGTTATTCAGGTGGTGGTCTCTCTGGACAGGCATGAGTCAAAAAATAGATATCTGACCTGTGTTTACTAGTAAGTTAAAGTGAGACTCACTTTTCATTTATTTCTTAAATCACCACAAAATCAGATACACTAAGTCGAAAGCTACCTAATATTTTTCTAATGTTTATCTACATTTAAGTTAATGGAATTAGTGTAGGACTTTATAATAGCAGTATTTTTAAAAAGTGAACAATTACTCAACACTTATTATTTACCAGTACTGTACTAATTATTTTACAATGATTATGTCAGTTAATTTCTATGAGGTGGAAACTGTGAGTTAAGAAGGTTTTTGTTTGTTTGTTTTAACCTATTTTACAAAGGAAAACTAATGTTTGGATTGATTAATTAGTTTGAATAAAGTTTTTCAGGGAATAAAATATGAAGTTTCATTTTGCCACAAACAGCCATTGTTCATAATCATTAATCTTTCTTTTTTTTTTTTTAAGATTTATTTATTTATTTGACAGAGATAGAGACAGCCAGCGAGAGAGGGAACACAAGCAGGGGGAGTGGGAGAGGAAGAAGCAGGATCATAGCGGAGGAGCCCGATGTGGGGCTCGATCCCATAACGCCGGGATCACGCCCTGAGCTGAAGGCAGACGCTCAACCGCAGTGCCACCCAGGCGCCCCAATCATTAATCTTTCTTGAATACGGCCAGATGAATTTGCAAGATTCAATCAAAATTCAGTATTATTTTCTTGTAGCCATTGATTTTATGATACTCTTACTTTTTAGATAATATCAATGCCAATTGTATACCATATATTATATTTCCAAAATTGAACATTAGGAGGAGTTGCAATAAGATTATTATTTTCTTTTCTTTCTTTTTCTTAAATGCAGATTAGTTCTAAGAATTAACCACAGGTCTTCATTCTTTACTTGTCCACACAACTTTTATCTCGACATTAAATAATTTCAAACTTCTCTATCCATTTTTTTACAACTGAAATTCTGTAACTAATGCAAATTCAATGAGGCCAAAACTGAAATTATCACTTTATCCCAAACCACGGTTTCTAATAATCCTTTTATTAGGTATCTATCATCCATTTAGTTATGCCAACAGAGACTTTTAAATCTTCAAATAGATTTTTCAATATCATTGCATACATTATTTAAATTTTGAACTTATTATTAATTTCTTTTAAGATAATTGATCACTCTTTTTTAATACAATTCTATATTTGAAATGTATCTCAAGTTTATCTTTCTTTCCTGTTCCTAAATTGTTTATTGCCTAAACTTCAACCATTTAAACTGTCATAATTTGCATACCAGTATTCTTCCTGTATAGTAATGTACTCATCTAATTTTTATTAAAATATTTAGAATGCAAATGTTTTGTTATTATAATTAACAAAAATCTGTTTCAATTGTCATAAAAGAGATTGTGAAATCTTCACTACTTTTAAGAGGAGTGAGTCTTTTGCCTTTACATCTCTAATTTCTCCCCAACCTCTCCCCATCTTATTTCTATGCAGGGGTGGTGGGTTTATGAGTCTAGTCTGAGAAACACAGTAGAAGTAGTTCCGTCGCTTTCTCCTCCTTTCCGAACACAGAAAAATATTGTTGCTTTGTTATCTCTATGCTGTAAGATTTACAGGGGCATAATCTTATCTGGAGGGAGATTCTGTGAGTTTTGAGTGATAATTTCAAATAAAATTGATATTAAGTTCTGGTTCATGGGCCAGAAATCTTGAGAAATAGATTAAAAGTGGATAAACCAAAATAAGAATTATAAGGTTAAAAAGTTTGGGAACAAAGATAATAAATTCAGTAATGGTCATGTTGAATTTAGGTTGCCTGTAAAAGATTCAGGTACACATATTCAGGATCATGTTTGATGTCTAGATAAAGGTTGAATCTTTTGAGTAAAGTAAGTGCACAATTAGAACAGTCAGACTATCACAGAAAAAATGTCAGTAGATAGTATCCTCCGGCTTAGGACAGGGTGAATAGCTGGTTTTAGATAGACAAGGAACTGATTCATATAAACAAGGCTACACACACTGGACAATAGTCACACATGAATTATGCATGGAATTTAGTAAAACTCTGGCCACATGGGCCTGAGCATGTGGGCCAAGGAGTCTTTAAAATGTAAATTGATGTAATTTGACTTTAAACTTCAGAGGCACCGTTTAATATGTATGTAAGAAAAAATGAGGTGAGAAACGATTTTTGTACTTATTTTTGTATGTGTATATATATTTTTTCTGAGCCAGGTCTGTGATCAGATTCTTTGGAGTGCAGCTGTGATACAGAATACCAATGTGTGATGTTCTCACTTTCAGCAGTTAGTGACAGTTGATGGGCACCAGAATAGCTGCCTCCAAATCTGTTCTTGTTTTATGTAATTTAGAGCTGCATTCAGAGCCAAGTAAGGGAATCTCGTGATTCATGTGTTTATATACAGGGTCTTCATGTGTTTCTCCACCGCACTTGTCTCAGGATGGCTCTGGCCAGGACTTTAGACTCCTGGGATGTAAAAGAGAGTTTCTCCAATGGAAAGGTGGTAATAAAAGATCAACATTATTAGGAATTCTTAATTTAAAGGGAATTCATAATATAAAAACAGGTGTATTGGCCAGAAAGTGTAAGAAATTACAGTAACTTTTTGCACTTAATTTTAGAAGATATTGTTATCTTCAAGTGCGTTGGGGGAAAAATCAGAGACAAAAGTCAACTTTCTTGAAAGGATTTTCTGGACATCATAGAAAAACCATATACCAGGATACATGTTGTTACAAAAAAAAAAAAAGTAGAAGAAATCAAATACAGCTGATGAATCAAATATAGGCTGCTACTGCAGGCTTCCATAATCTGAAAAAAAGAGTAAATAAAAGTACATGGTAAAAGAAGTAGTCCTCACTAGACTCTAAGAACTCACACTTTAATTCCATCATTAACCTTAATTTAGAAATCAGTTGAAGTGTTTTTCCATCTTAAACAAGTTAGAACTTGTTTGGAATCAAATTCCACAAGTCTGATGAATTTCATAGCCATATGTGTATCTTTAAATACTCAGTGTTCAATATTACACTAGAGTGCGGCAAGAAGAGCCAACAATGTAGATGGTCATTGAAAGTTTTTTAATATTCTGGATAAAAAAGAATGACTCCTTAAATAAGAAATTAATTGGGGCTATCACAATTTTAGATTTCTTTGTTTTGGAAGAATTTGGAACATCTTAGCTACATTTAGCTGTAGGACTCATAGCATCAATTTCTTCAAAGTCAGAAACAGAGACAGACAAGACTGGTGCTATATGCTTATGCAATCTCATATGCATAATCTCATAAATTCCATCATATTTGCATAGTTCTATTGATGAAAGGTAAGTCATAAGCACCGCCTACAATCTATGAGAGAGGATTATACAGCAGG
The DNA here is from genome assembly GCF_017311325.1 of Ursus maritimus. NCBI lineage: Eukaryota > Metazoa > Chordata > Mammalia > Carnivora > Ursidae > Ursus > Ursus maritimus. Next base: position 56,382,861 of record NW_024424452.1, read on the forward strand.
TCAACTGCAGACTATGAAAACGCATGTGCCACATTAGCACCAGTCCATTCCACCTCTACACTTTTCTATACTATAATTACCTCATTTCTATTATCCTATTTTGATGTCATTATTTGGCTTGATATAAAAAACTTGCCAAATTCTGTACCCTATCTTCCTATAGAAACTTATAGCACTAATTTTATGCAAAGGTATTAATCGCTTAAATAGAAACCGTGTAGAATTTCAAAGAGGTAATATTTAATCTTATGGGACCATGTGGAAAAATGGGAAATATTCCATTTTAATGGCAAATCTTGAAATACCTGAGAAAAGATTTTTTAGGTATCACATTTTTAAAAGATCCAAGTAGCACAATTCTCTGATGTGAATAAAAGTAAGAATGAGATTAAAATGCTTACTGAAATATCTTTAAGGCCGAAGTGATTTTAAGGTTTTTTTTTTAATGCCCCCTTTTTACTTAACACATTGAATAGAGTTGCTAGAATTGTAAGTTAAACCACACTTTGTCATTCTTAGATTACTAAGAAAGGGGAAACATACTTGTACACTTTAATTTAATGTAATTCAGCCCACATTTATAGAGTATATTGTGCTATATTTTATAACATTTATATGATCAGCACTATTAGAACTTCAGGCAATTTTATGAAAGAAATGTTGAATCAGAGGTAAACCTGGGAAATTATATATACCTAATTATATGTAGAAGAAATTAAAGTATCCAAAATGTGTTCCTTATATGTCTGCTTAATTTTCAAATTAAATACAGCTGTAAAAAGGCTGAAACATTCATTGCTTCTTAAAGAATATTACTAGTATTAAAATCAAATAATTGTTAAATTTATATGTTTAATTAAAGCTCAATTAACATTATAAGAAAACTATAAAACCATTTGGAAATAGTATTGAATATAACTCTTATGATAAAGAAAATAAAATCTTTCAAATAATAGTGTAAGTATTTATAATAGTGACCCTTATTTTCTAAGCTTGGATTCTATTTAAAGATCAAATAGATAATAAGTATATAGAATTCCAACATACCACCATTCTATGATAGTCACTGTAGTGCGGATGGTTGCTACCAAGATAGTGGGATGTCATCTGGGTTAAGTACTTTGACTTTAATAATAGAAGGTGAACAAATGAGACTAGCCTTGTAATCACAATCATTAATAAAACATATATTTTTTTAAGCACCAGTGAAATTAGTGATGAAATATCTTAAGTATAAAAAGTGTAAGTGGAAAATCAGTGTGATTTAAGAGAATGAAAAGACAAGCCACAGACTGAGAGAAATTACTTGCAAAAAGGATACCTTATAAAGGACTGATTTCTCAAATTTACAAATAAATTTTAATGCTCAGTAAGAATTTTTTAAATTTAAAATAGGCAAAGGATCTGAACATTCACCTCACCAGAGCAGGTATTTAGATAGCAAATAAGCATATGAAAAGATGTTCAGTATCACATGTCATCAAAGAATTGCAAATTTTGACAACAATGATACCACTGTACACCAATCAAAATAGCGAACATCCACAAAAACTGATAGAATCTAATCCTGGAGGAACTTGTACTCTCATTTGCTTCTGGTAAAATGCAAAATGGCACATCCCCTTTGGAAGACTTTTTGGCAGTTTCTTACAAAGCTTAATATAGACTTATCATACCATCCAGCAATCACACTCCCTGGTATTTACCCAAATGAGTTGAATACTTATGTCCACACAAAAAACTCACACATGAATGTTTATAGTCACTTTGTTCATAATTGGCAAAACTTGGAATTAGCCAAGATGTCCTTAAGTAGGGTAAACAAATTGTGGTGCCTCCAAACAATGGCACATTATTCAGCAACAGAAAGAATGAGCTGTTAAACCACATAAAGGCATAAGAGAAATTTAAATGCAGATTGCTAAGTGAAAGAAGCCAATCTTAAAAGGCTACATACTGCATGATCCCAGCCAATGAAATTCTGGAAAAACCAAAACTACGGAGACAATAAAAAATCAAGTTACTAGGGTTTCTGGGAAAAGAGGGGAGGATGAGTAGGTGGAACACAGGGGATTTTTAGAAGAGTGAAAGTATTTTACATGATACTATAATGGTGGATACACCTACAGTATGTACAAAACCAAGAGTGAACACTAATTTAACTATGGACTTAGTTAATAATAGTTTATCAATATTAGCTCATCAGTTTTAGCAAGTGTGCCACAAAAATTCAAGATGTCAATAATGGAGGGATCTGGGGGAGGGGTGAGATGATTACATAAGAACTCTGTACTTTTCACTCGATTTTTATATTAAACTAAAACTTCTCTAAAAATAAAGTCTTTTATTATATGAAAAAAATTGGTGTGATTAGAGTGTTCTAAGTTGCCTTACTATCTTTCCTCATTTTTATATCCTCTTTGAGCCCTGCTTGTTTTTTAGAATTTTTTTTAATTGAACTATAGTTGATACAGTGTTACATTACTTTCATGTGTACAACATAGTGACTCCATACGTCTATATGTTGTGCTATTCTTATAGCTCTTCTTAATGAGACTGAATTTTACTTATTTTTCAGCTTTAAAATAAAAATTTGATTATTATATAAAGTTGAGTATATTATAAAATATTTACTTAAAGCTCTTAAATATTTTCAAAGTTTTTTTCAAGTTTATATCACTTATCTCATTGTTAGCTCAACATGAAAGCAAAATAAAGACTATGTTATATGTATAGAAGTTGAAAGTGTTTGTTGCCAATAGAAATAACCTATAGAAAATGCTCAAGAAAATACCCCAGGCAAAGAAGAAAATTTTAAATATCTGGGTACATTAAAAAGATTTGGGGCATCTGCGTGGCTCAGTCAGTTAAGCATCTGCCTTCAGCTCAGGTCATGATCCCAGGGTCCTGGGATCAAGCCCCGCCTGGTTCCCTGCCCAGCAGGGAGCTCGCTTTTCTCTCTCCCTCTGCCCCTCCCCCTGCTCATGCTAGCTTTCTCTCTCTCCACCTCTCAAAAGAATAAATAAAAAATCTTTTTAAAAAATTTAAAAATAAAATCTTTATCTCTCATTTATAATGTCTTCTTAAAAATAACTGACTAGTTAAAGTAAATAATAATATAATAACAATAATAGTACTTTATGGGGTTTATAAGATATATAGAGTAAAATCTTGACAGCAGTAACTTAAAAGCTGAGAGATGGAAAAACAGCCTACTGGATAAGAGAAGATATATGCAAGTGACATATCCAATAAAGGATTAGTATCCAAAATACATGAAGAACTGATATAGCTCAACACTCAAAAAACAAATAATCCAATTAAAAATGGGCAGAAGACATGAACAGGTATTTCTCCAAAGAAGGCATCCAGTTGGCCAACAGACACATGAAAAAATGATCAACGTCATGAATCATCAGGGAAATGCAAATGAAAACAACAATGAGTTATCACCTCACACCGGTCAGAATGGCTAAAATCAAAAACACAAGAAACAAGTGTTAGGAAGGATATGGAGGAAAATGAACCCTCCTGCACTCTTGATAGGAATGCAAACTGGTGCAGCCAATGTGGAAAACAGTATGGAGCTTCTTCAAAAAGTTAAAAATAGAACTAACCTGTGATCCAGCAATTGCACCCTGGGTATTTAACCCCCAAAAAACAAAAAAAAAACAAAAATATTAATTCAAAGTGTTACATGTGCCCCTATGTTTATAGCAGCATTATTTACAATACCCAAATTATGGAAGCAGCCCAAATGTCCATTGATAGATGAATGGATAAAAAAGAGATGGTATATATATATACATTGGAATATTATCCAGCCTTTAAAAAAATAAAATCTTATCATTTGCAACAATATGAATGGAGCTAGAGAGTATAATGCTAAGTGAAATAAGTCAGAGAAAGACAAATACCATATGATTTTACTCATATGTGGAATTTAAGAAGCAAAACAAATGAACAAAGAAAAAAGAGAGAGAGAGAAACCAAGAAACAGACTCTTAATTATAGTGAACAAACTGGTGATTACCAGAGAGGAGGTGGGTAGGAGATTGGGGAAAATAGATAAGGGAGATTAAGAATACACTTACCATGGAGCGCCTGGGTGGCACAGCGGTTAAGCTTCTGCCTTCAGCTCAGGGCGTGATCCCAGCATTCTGGGATCGAGCCCCACATCAGGCTCCTCCACTATGAGCCTGCTTCTTCCTCTCCCACCTCCACCTGCTTGTGTTCCCTCTCTCTCTGGCTGTCTCTATCTCTGTCGAATAAATAAATAAAATCTTTAAAAAAAAAAAGAATACACTTATCATGATGAGCACTCTCTATAGAATTGCTGAATCACTATATGTTATTCTTGAAATAAATATAGCACTGTATGTTAACTATACTGGAATTAAAATTTTAAAATGTTATAGTGATAAGCCAAGAAAGGATAAAATGGAATCATTAAAAATACTTAATCCACAAAAGAGTTGGGAAAAAGAGGAACAAGAAAGATGAGACACAAACTGAGGGCTTCAGATGGGAGGAGGGTGGGTGAATGGGATAGGCTGGTGATGGGTAGTAAGGAGGGCACGTATTGCATGGTGCACTGGGTGTTAACACAACTAATGAATCATCAAACTTTACATCAAAAACCAGCGATGTACTGTATGATGACTAACATAATATAATAAAAAAATATTATTATAAAAAAAAGAAAGATGAGGCACATAAAAACAAATGGTAAATGGTAGAATTAAACCCAAATATATAAAAAATCACATTAAAATGTGCCAATTTAAAAGCAGAGATTATCTTGGGCTCTGCACTCAGCATCAAGTCAGCTTGAGATTTTCTCTCCCTCTTTCTCCCCTTCTGCCCCCTCCCCTTGCTCATGTGCTCTTTCTTTCTCAAATAAGTCATTAAAAGCAGAGATTATCAGCTATAAATAAGAAAGATCCAATTTAATGCAACCTAATAAGAAACCTGAATGTGCACATGCATTTTAAGTCAATTATGGAGACAGGATGTACCATGTTAACACCTATTAAAATAAAACCAGAGTGGCTATATTACATCAGAGAGATCAGATCTCGGTGGAAAGAACTTTACCCAGGATAAAGTGGCCATTTCATCAAGAGGACATAACAATCTTAAACCTTTATGCGCCTAACAACAGAGCTTCAAAATACATGTAGCAAAAACTGATTGAATGGCATGGAGAATTTATTACTTTCCTAGGGCTGCTGTGACAAATTACAACTAACTTCATGGCTTAACACAACTTTTTTTTTTCCTCCCCTCAAAGTTCTAGAGGCCAGAGTTCCAAACTCAAGGACTCTAATGAAGAAACCTTCACTGATCTTTCTATCTGGTGGTTCAAGGTATTCCTTGGGTTGTGGCAGCATATTTTCAATATCTGCCTCTGGACTTCTTCTTTTTTGTCTGTTTGTGTGTCAAATATTCCTCTGCCTTTTACTTGCAAGGACATCTGTCATTGGATTCAGGACCACCTAGGTAATCCAAGATGATCTCATCTCAAGATATTTAAATTAATTACACAAAGATGTTTTTTCCAGTTAAGGTCATATTCATGAGTTCAGGTGCTTAGACCATGAATATATCTTTTGAGGGCCTCTATTTAACCCATGACAGGGAGTGGGAGAGGCAAATCCACAAACATAGTTGGAGATTTCAATGCCTCTGTCTCAAAATTTATAGAACAAATAGATATACAGTCAATAAGGACATGGAACACTCAATTAACACTATTGACCAACTTGAACTAATTGGCATTTATATAAAAATTACCTCAACAGTAGCCGAATATACATTATTTATAAGTGAATCTGCAACATCAACCCAGAGTTTCTTCTGGGCCATAAACCAAGTTTCAGTAAATTAAAATTTTAAAGTTTTGAATTATACATTTCATGCCCTTTGACCACATGAAAGTACATTGGAAACCAGTACCAAAAAGATACCTGAGTAATTTCCAAGCAATTAGAAAATAAATAACTCATTTCCAAATAGCCAATGTACCAAAAAACATACTGAAGTGACAATTACAAAGAATTTTACATTGAACGAAAATGAAATCATAACATTTCAAAACTTGAAAAGTAGCTAACATTTATTTGAGGGAAACACATAGCACTTAATGCCTGTATTAGAAAAGAATAAACATTGTACACATTTTATTTGTGTGTGTGTGTGTGTCAAATGATATAGATACAGACACCAAAAAAACGAGGTAGATATCTCTAACGAAATAAGACAGAAAAACAGAGTAATAAATGGGACCACATTTATATGCCCAAATGCATTGAGAAAGCATCTATGTGAGGATAAGTCAGATTTCAATTCCTACAAAGTTAACAGAGGCTAAAGTGCTGATTGCAGCACATGGAGTGGAGTTCGCCTCACTTCGTAAAAACTAGAACTCATGCAAGTCTTCTTGATTCCTTAATGAAAATTGTGATACTGCCTCCTTTGGAAGTTATTATTGAATTCTATGACTGAAATGTGGTTAGTGGGAACAAAGCAGCTTCAGATATGAGACCCATGTGAAATTGCTTTCTGAGTCAAGGACTGCATCTGAGATATACTTTGCAATTTCAACAAACTAGAGCACTAAGGCATAAAGAAATTTGGTGTAATCTTCAAGGATCTGTGGGCCTGAGTGAAAGCATCTCTGAAATAAACTGATATGAGTAGAGAGCTGTAGAAACCTCCAAAGAAACCCAACAAACAAATAAAATTTTAAAATGAACAAAGATCACCAAATAAATTTGCAAATGCAATATTCATTTCTAATGAAATAAGCCAATGTCTTGGGGGAAAAAAGTAATCTCAAGAAGCAAAGTGTTTCTTTACTCTCAAGAAATTAGATATAATTTTAACTATGAAAGGGAAAGTTAAAGAAGAGATTGAACACTTTATACATGTAAACATCTGCATGGTTAAAGGTAGGCATACCAAGATTTATCAATTATTAGGTAATCCTGCCCCCGAAATACCCCAAATTTAACTTTAATATTTTACTTCAGCATGTGAGCCAAGAGCAATACATGTAATGGAGAAACTGGGATCTCCATTTACTGTCTATGTTTACCATATTCCCAGGAATTTTTGTATGCTCTTTTTCCTTCCATAGATAATTTCCACTCTCCATTGATAAGTGTGAATACAAACTCCAATTATTATATTTCACAATAAAATGTATCACTTTATTATAATGCTAGGTAATAAGTTGACATTGCCATTTTTCTCCAATGCTAAAATATTGACATTTAAGGAGAAAATGGTTTTCACTGGCAACTTAATAAATAAAAGAATCCCATGTGTTAGTCATTTCCAATTGACTCTAAATTATTTGGGGTCCCCATATCATTTAAATATTTGTATTTGCATTATCCTAACTATGTATGCATAAATGTCTTAGCAATATAAAGCCACTAACTCATCTTTCAACTGAAGAATTCTGACAGTCACAGATCACCTGAAACAATATTGTTAACACTGTGCTTCTGCTCCTATTCAAATCAAACGATTATTTATTATACGGATATTTTCAATCTGACTTAAGCAGTTGTTTCTCTATGAAACCTTATTAAATCAAGAAATTTTATACGGAAAATGGGAAAATAGCCCTTCTAAACTCAAAGGAAATGAGTAGCTATGGTGACAAAAATATTTGTCTAATAAAGACACAATTTGTCAAACAAGACTACCAGTTCAATTGCCAAATGAATGATTTCATTGCCTTTACATATGTGGTCAAGATCCTGTTGCATGTTAGAATGAAATCTGCTACAATTAACATATTCAATTGAATTTTCAATGCTCTGAGTCAAAGAATAAATAAAAGCTTTACATTTTAAAAAAGGGTGGCGGGGACTCATTTGTCAGGTACTGATAGTCCTTGATTCTTGAACAGCCAAGGCCTGGAATCCTTTAGGATTGTCTCTACAGAAAGTGTACCCAAGAGAAAATTAATATTAGGCACTGGAATTTTATCTACATGTCATAGTTTACATTATCTTGATTTTATACTTTTTCCATTTTTTAAAAGCCATATAAATATTATTCATTCTGTTAACTCTTCTGCTGACCACTTAAATATTGTTTAAATTGGACTAAAAATTTCCATGATTCTAATGGTACTTGAGGGTGACTAAAAGATTACTCTATTTACATTTTAAGTACTGTAAATGAATACTCATCATTTTTGAACTCTCGTTATGTGTTCATATGATTATTGGTTTTATTAAGTTTTGAATTTTCTCAAAATATTTTCATATTTTTATAATCATTAAAACTAAATAATAATCTGCATCTAAAAGTAAATTACGTCTGGACAAGTTCTTTAAGAGCTGCTACTGAACCCATGACACAGAGTTGCCTATGATTGTTTTAGTGGATGGCGAAGTCTATTTTGATTACTATATATGGAACTCCAATATTTCCTTAGAAGTTATTCCTAATTCAATACATGTCTGAATAATGATTCAAATTTATTAATCAAAAATTGAGTAATGTTTTACTTTTTTACTATAAAACTATGAATAATTATTTATAAATTTCTTACCACTCAAAATACTTCTGCTATACAGAATATTGTGACAATACATGGTATTTTTTCTTAGATAGCATGGTCTATTGTTTTTCCCAAGAATAGTTAGAATATTTTTATAATCCACATTCAAAGATTGTCTCAAATATAGCTTAAAGTGTTGAGTTATTGACCACTACAAAGCCCTGCTTAGAAGCACTCAGATCTAGACTCAATTGACATGCATGAAGATATCTCTTTAGAGGAAAAAAAAAATTGTTTATTATAGAAAAAGATTAAGAAATACATTTTTAGCAACTGTAATGAGTCTGCTGAAGACAAAAATTATAACATCTTTCAGGGTAAGGGAAAAGTCAGGTGGGAAAATAGGTGAAATAAAATAGAACACTAAAATGCAGGTATAATTATAGACTGGACTTGAGTAAAATAACACAGTGGTATGTGGAGTGAAACTGATATATGAAAGCCTGTGGCTATACATTGACTAAACATAATAACCTAGAACTCAGTTTGATTAATTGAATGGATGTTAAAAATAAGTAGTATGTATTTCACGTAAGCTTCCCTCTTTCTTGTGTGAGGAAAACCCTTGTTCAACTATTCCTCGGAGCTGTACACAAAATAAAAGACGGATTCAGGTATACATTAATTTGTAGCTGCCTGACAGTGGTTAAGCCAGGAACTGTATATCGCATTGATAGATATCAAAGAATTGGATAACATGGTTTTTTTGTGAAGAAAGTGTTGTTTTCACAATGCATTGGAATTCATGACCGCGGATGTTTATTTTCCAAAGAGATGTTATTATGCCAGGGTAATTATGATGCTTTTACTTATAGTGATCAGCAGTACAAAGGGAGGAAAATAGGCCTCAATTTGCAACATACGGTTTTCAGAGTGCTGTTTAGAGCCAATGTGGGCACGTATGTTTGTATGATTTTCCCATATCTGAGATGAGCAATATGTTTCACAAAAATTATATCAGTTCTGTAACTTTCACAGAAATTTGGGACTTTTGCTATTCTAGATACAGTAGCCTATGAAATCATTGTTTTAAAAGGGAAACAGAATGGTAACCACTTATTTCTCAATGAATAATCATTGGCATTTTGACACTGTCAAAATTATTGGCTTTATGACACTGTCTTTTGCACTTCAAGATCTTTAAAATATTCTTATCATAGTGTCTAGCAATATTGCTCCTGGGTATTTACCCGATTTGAAATTATATGTGCATACAAAAGCTTGCACACACATATTTATAACAGCTTTATTTAAAATTACTCCAAATTGATAGCAACCAAGATGCAGTTGGATAGGTAAATGGATAAACAGATTGTGATACATTTATGCATTTGAATACTATTCGGTGATATATCTATATCTATCTATATATCTATATCTATATCTATATCTATATCTATATCTATATATCTATAAAATGACCTATCAAGCCACACAAAGATATGGATGTAAGGGCTGAAGAAAAGATTCTGACTCAAGTAACTCTGGAGATGAATAAAAACTAAGATGAATGACCAAAGGAACCATATATAAACACACTGTAGTATTCTACGTGGTAAACTTGTTTCTCGTGGGGGTATGGATTACAACTCTGAAACTAAATATACTGGAATTAATTAGAGATGATGAATGGTGAGAGTCAGATTTCTCATTATTGGAGTTAAAAATTACAAATAAGCAAGGGAGAGGGTTAGAACGAGCTATGTGGTACTGTATTAGGTGAAAAATACCAATATGAAGTTAGGCTTAGCTTAATATACATACAGATATATACATATAGAAATATTTATAGATATCTCAATATAAAGATATGTACATATTATGTAATCTGAGGGGCGCCTGGGTGGCTCAGTTGTTAAGCGTCTGCCTTCGGCTCAGGGCGTGATCCTAGGGCTCTGGGATCAAGCCCCACATCAGGCTCCTCCGCTGGGAGACTGCTTCTTCCTCTCCCACTCCCCTTGCTTGTGTTCCCTCTCTCACTGGCTGTCTCTCTCTGTGTCAAATAAATAAATAAAATATTTAAAAAAATATTATGTAATCTGAGAAGGCTGAGAGCAATGACACTATAGTAGCAATGAATACAACTAGTGTCCAGATCATGTTTCTAATACCATTTCCCGATGAAAAGGAACCAGGACTCCTTGAAGAAATAGCTGATTTTCAGGCTGGGGCAAGGAATATATAAAATGAGCATAGAGAATATTGCAGTGCCAGAAAGTGAAGAAGTGTTCAAAAATTCACGATGATGGTGTATGTCAAAGGGTCACAGTCTGCAACTGAGTGAGTTCCCAATGGCCGAAGCAGAAATAATTTGAGCAAAAAGTAAATAACATAACTCAAAATACAAAATAACTCATAACACAAATATATGCTTATATAGATGATAGGTGATAAATGACAGAAGATAGATGATAGATTAGACAGCTAGCTAGCTACATAGATAGGAAAGAACATCTCCCATGCAGAATTCCAAATAATTTTGTAGGTACTCGGCTTCAAAGAGGAGCAGCATAACTTCCTATTCCCTAAGTGTTGGTTGTGCTTAGAGACTTCTTTCCAAAGAGTACAGTAAGGAAAGGGAGGAAAAATAACTTTACAGTGGAGAAATGTGACAAACAGTAGCTCAAGAAGGTGATCAAGGTTAACATGCAACGTGATATCATGTTGATACCATGTGACCTTGATAAGATGGGATGAGAATGGTCTTTTATGTCAATGATCTTCCTCCACAAAGCCCATAATTTCACGTTTAATTGTAAGAAACTCATCAAACAAACCCCAAACAATGGACATTATACAAAATACTGGATCAGTGGTCTTCAAAACTGCTACAGTTATCAAAAACTAGAAAAGGCTGAGAAGCTGTCACAGTCTAGAGGAGCCTAAGTAGCCATGGCATTTTGTGGAAATAACTTGCTGGTGTAGCAGAGAAGCCCTAGTTTAGAAAGCTGAAAGTACACAGAGCAGCTGATCCCAAGAGCTTAGGTAATGTCTGCAGATAGCTGGCAGCCACAGCAAGAAGACCGGGAGGATTTTGGATAGGCGTATGGTTATCTGACACAATTTGGGCTTATGTTTTTACCTCCAGTAACCTGATAAAGGCTTTCTTTTTCTTTTTCAGTCTCTCTTAAGCAGTGTTGAAAATAACTCTATAAAGTTATTATGTAAACCAATTCAAATAATGTGTAATGTTTTGCATACGTTAAACTGCTATAGAGATAAGCCTCTTGATATGTCATTACTTTATTACTATTTTGCTTTGCTTATCAGAAACACTGACTGCTATCATCCTGATGTCTTCCATATTTCCCCAAGATAATGTGATTCCATTTGCTGTTCTTGGGGTAAGTTGTTTCTGCAAGTATCTATAAAGCTATTGCAGATGTATCCCTTATTGGATATCCTTTCTTTCACTACTTTAATTACATTTTTATGACTATAACAAAGTATCAGAATAGGCTACTTTTGCTTATTGACAATTCCACCTTGAAGGCTTTTTGGAATTTTACTAAATTCTTAATGTGAAAATATTTTTTCCCATCACAAAATATGCATGGACTTACCCTTCATATAATGATAATTATAAATACATCCCAAACTCTTGACAGTTACAAAAATTATTTTTGATATGCTATATGCTAGAATAATATTAACAGGAATTTAAAATGTGCGCTTTAACTACAAAATCACGTTTAAGATTTTAAGAACCTATAAAACTCTCACATAGATATGCATTTTATAGATCATCAAAATCGCATGGGCGAAATGGATATTCTCTTCTTGGTTATTGTGTAATAGGTTTATGTACATTAATGGAATGTATTGGCTGAGAGCCTGGGGCTTTCCAGCATTTGCCAGGTGATAACATTTTGAATATATGAATAAAGAACATGAAAACCCCCCAAATACAGGGATAAATACGCAGGTGGGTAAATCTATTTAGACATTTAAAATGGGAAGTTGAGAACTGTGGGCAAAATTTTAACTGTGAATGAAAAATGTGGAGATTTTAATATGGTATAAAGGAAGCATGTTCTAGAGTTTTATTCTCATTTCCATTATCTGTTTCACTTAGAAAATATTGAAAAATCAGTGCCCCCCAAATTCTATCTTCTTCTACCATGGGATCTTTTCACAGTGTAGTTATCAAGTGCTTACTATGCGCAGACATGGAGTAACATTATGTTGAAGAGAAAGTGGGGTCCTTTATTCCAGTATGGAAACTGTGGTGGAGCGGGTACATGGCAACCAGAATCAAGACAATGTCTTTATATTTTCTCTTTGTAAGAGGGATACCGATATTTTTTTTGCAGATATGTACAAATCCAAATATAACAAAGATGTCTTCATGCAAAAAACATTAAACAGATCTGAGTATAAACACTCAATAAAAAATTAAAATAAATTATACCCTCAATGTGTCTTTGTGGAAACTCACAGACAGATCTCTCTGCTTTATGCTACTTTTAATGGAGAGATATGGTAACAGAAATAAACACTCACATATGTATATAATCATAAATTATGAAAACCTTTTCAAAGAAAAAACCCCAAATTTCTAGTTAACAAACTTTCAGATAATAAATGAGTATCATTTAAAGTCACCAAATTGTGATAATATATATTTATGTATAAATATAAATATTTATATGCCATACATAGTCCCAAAATATATATATTTTTAAAACAAAAGGCCTAAACTTTACTAATTCTTCCACCAATATCCACCACCCAGGCCCTCACAGAATATCTGCCAAGGTTAGTATACCTTCGGTCTGGGCAGCCTGAAGTGTCTCAGAAGCGGCTTCTGTTTCTCAGGTCCTACCAACTGGAACATGTAGAAGATGGAACATGGGGCTGATGCCGACGAAGTCTTCGTGCAGGCTGCCGTCACAGCGCTGGCACTAGGTCCAGAGGCATGAGACTTGCTCCTCCAGGGCGATCAGGCCGGACACCTCTTTCGGATACAGCTCTGATTCCTGAGTTGGCAGAATTCACACACAGCTCCCTGCTTGCTGAGGGCAGCAGCAGATGCACCAGTTGTGGCGGGGGGCCAGGAGGCTGCCCACTGTGTGGATGAACTCCATCCTGGCAGAGCCTATCGTCCCCGCTGGGCCCTTGCCCAGAAAGGGCTCAAAGAGGTCAGGAGCTGCTTGGCATGTTCTGCATGTCCCCAGGTAGGCCGTGCTCCAGCATGACGACGAGTGGGCCACATCCTTGGCAGACCAATGATCACATAAAGAATACAGTGGTCCAGGCTAGTGTGCTCCCTGGTCGCCTTTCCTCATCCTCCAACGCCAGCTCCACGTGAGCCTGCTTGCACTGGCAATGAGTATATGGGAGATGGCCATGCAATTGCACAGAAGGTCGGGTTGGGGGGACTGCCTATATGTGGGCCACGGTACCTGCCAGGCCTCTGTGGATGAGCACAGGGTGCAGGAAGGCTGACACGAAGTTGGCCGCCATGTGTATGTGCATATCTATATCTATATCTATCTATCTTCTATCTATCTATCTATCTATCTATCTATCATCTATCTATCTATCATCTATAATCTATCTCATAATATGTCTCTCTGATTTTAAGTGAATGTTATTTCTTGACTTGTTTTGTCTAATATTAAAATAGTTTTCTAATTCTATAAGGCAGCTGTTTACATCATAAATATTTTTCCATCATTTCACTTTTAAGCTATTTGTGTTTTGGGATCACATAGTTGGATTTTGTTTGTAATCTAGTCTGACAATTTCAAGTATTTGGACTTTTTATTCCATAAATATCAATTCATTTAATTATTAATGTGGTTGGATTCGTGGTGCCACTTTGCTATTTGATTTGTCTTTTTTTCTCTTAGATTTCTTCATATTTGTTAAGAAAAATTTTTTTATATGTCTCACTTTATTTCCATTGTTGATTTCCTTGCTATATTTTTTGAGTTTTTTTTTCTTAGTGGTTATTTTGTAATTAAATATACATCTGAGCTTATTACAAACTGCTTTAGAATAAAACAACATTAATTCTAGAAAGATACACCAAAGTTAATAGAGTTTCATTTCTTCATCCTTCTTTTTTATTACAATCATATATTTTACATTTTTAAAAATTAATTAATTAATTAATTTATTTATTTATTTTAGAGAGAGAGAATGTGCACAAGTGGGGAGGGCAGAGAGAAAGGGAGAGGGAGAAACTCAAGCAGGCTCCTGACAGAGCGCAGAGCCCAACTTGGGACTCCATCCTACGGACCCGAGATCACCACCCTAGCCGAAACCAAGAGTTTCACACTCAACTGCCTGAGGCACCCAGACGCCCCATCTGTATTTTATTTTTATATTATTACAAACCCTGGTTACTATGTAATAATTATTAGTTTAAACAATCCTAGTTTTAAAATACATTAGGTGGTGGGGCGCCTGGGTAGCGCAGTCGTTAAAGCGTCTGCCTTCGGCTCAGGGCGTGATCCCGGCGTACCGGGATCGAGTCCCACATCGGGCTCCTCGGCTATGAGCCTGCTTCTTCCTCTCCCACTCCCCCTGCTGTGTTCCCTCTCTCTCGCTGGCTGTCTCTCTGTCACATAAATAAATAAAATCTTTAAAAAAAAATAAATAAAATAAAATAAAATAAAATAAAATAAAATAAAATACATTAGGTGGTTCTTATTCTTTCCTACAGATTTGAATTAGTGCCATTTTTGTCCAGCCTGAAGCCTTTTTTTTTTTTTTTTTGGGGAAAGTCTCTCTCTCTCTCTTTCTCTCTCTCTCTCTCTCTCTCTCTCTCTCTTAAGGAGAAAGTCTTCATTTCTCTCCCTTTCTCTCTCTTTCTGTCTCTTTTATTTTTTTTATTTCTTGTTCACTGGATATAGAATTCATGTTTTCTGTATTTAGCCAATGTTTAAAGTATATTCTCTCATGCATTTACTTAAGGGGGTGAATGTTTCTTTTTTCTGAATATTTATTTATTTATTTATTTAAAGATTTTATTTATTTATTTATTTGACAGAGAGAGAGAGAGCCAGCGAGAGAGGGAACACAAGCAGGGGGAGTGGGAGAGGAAGAAGCAGGCTTCCCAGTGGGGGAGCGTGATGTGGGGCTCCATTCCAGAACACTGGGATCATGCCCTGAGCTGAAGGCAGATGCTTAACGACTGAGCCACCCAGGCGCCCCTTTTCTGAATATTTAATTATTGCTTACTCAGAACCTTGGAATCGCAGTGTGCTTTTTTTGTTTGTTTGTTTGCCTTTTTCTTTGATCAGAGTTCCATTTCCTTTCCGATCTTCTATTTTGGATATCTCTGTTTTTTTCTTAAGTTTGGCCTACTTCTGCTCCATAGGAAATTCTCATACATTCTTTGTCCACAGTCATTTCCCAGATTAGAGTTTTCTGTTGTGCTCTGCCTTATGCCACTTGTTGATTCATCCAGATTCTCCTTCTTTTGATGACTCAGACATCAGCTCACTAAATCCCTCAGGCTGTGGAGTCATATTATGCTATCTAAGTGGCTTCACTAAAGCCCCATCTATTTTGACTGAGAGTTGCACCCGTAAATACAAAATTGACTCACATTCTCTGACATTTCTCAGGTTTCTTTCCTGTTATTCATTAAGAACATATGCTCTGTAGAAGACCATACTATTTAAGCCTAGTAATACCCTGACATTATCCCCGGCTTTGCCCATATAAATTTATGCTTGTCAGGTATGTTGTGTCTATTATAATTACTGTAACATAAGAGTATAGCATTGAAAAATTCCTATTTGTAATTTTGTAGAGATATATCAATGAGTGTGGTGGTTGTTTTTGGCTTCAAAATATGGGTTTTTTCAATCTACTTGCCAAGTTATCATTGCAAAAATGATATAATTTATGCAGATATTGATTTGCAAATTTAAGAGGTTAGAGGATTCATAGTTCCTGGCACAACTATCACTAATACCTAAGATACTTTAGTAGCAGAAAGACATTTAATCATTGTTCGAAAGTAACTATGGAGGACATATTATGTTTGGCAGTTTCTTTTTAAAACTCATTTTAATTGTGTAATTTCCTTTCTGTTCTTAAATCAGATATACAAATATAACTTTATTTTTGTTATTTTCTAGTTTTTAGATGACATTACTTCATCTATAGACAAAAAAAAAACCATGTAAGTAATAATCATGGAGCAAAAATTACATTTGGCATCATTGCTGACTAATTATGATGCAAACTGATTTGAAAATGGGATTGAAGCTAAAAGTAGCATTTGTCATGGCAGCCTTCATTTCTCCAGAGCTTTTAGCCAGAAGTTCATTTATTTAACAAAAATATATATTGCCAGGCACTGTGAATAATGGACGAAAGAAGAGAAGGGCATGGAGGAGGGACAGATGGAAGAAAAGAAAAAGGATGAATAGGAGGAGGAGGAAAAGAAATGAATGCGGTTTTCTACCAAAGAGCTTAAAATCTGACACATAAAGTGAAGAAAGGACATAGCAGATAAACAGGAATGAACTTAAAGCCTTAATTATTATGCAAAATTTCTCTTTTCATTGACCTCTAAATAAATAAATTTAATAAAATAACTTGTAATTAATTGTTGGTAGTGAGTCATTTGTGATTTGATTTACTGGCCTATTACTTTACTTGAGATGGCTTGTCAATTGTTTTAAATAATGAATAATTTTACATTTGCAGGTAGTTTTAAATTAATTAATAACATGCAAATAATTTACATCACCAACTTTAGCCATCGTAATTAAACAAAACATTACATTTGGGGACAATGGTGGAAATAATAAAATGTTAAATTTGCTCTTAATTCATATTTGCAAACTTAAAGGGCATGTTTAAGATTTAGATGTATACATACATTTGTAAAATGATTACATAATAACAACAGAGATTCAAGCAAAATATTTTGTCATCTCCTCTATTTAAACCAGTGGATGCAATCTACTTTTCATTATGCTTATTAAAAAAAACCCACAAAAAACATAGATCAATAAAGAAAATATATGTGAAGAGTCTTTTAGTTGTATATGCACATTTTATATATATATATATATATATTTGTACTGTTGTATATGCACATATATACATATATTTGTACTGAATTAATCACCATGTTTATGAACACAGGCAATTAGTGTAATTTTTCATTGCTACGCAGCACTGTGTGCAAGGACACATTCTAAATGTAGGTATCCTAATACTGCATGTTTCTGTAGACTGTAAGAGTTCTGAAATATGATTTTAAACTGTATTTTTAAATTCAATCACAATACTTTACAAAGGTAACACTGAGTTTCAGCAAATGAAGTCCAGCAGACATTTACTGGATAATGCACAGAATATTCATTTATATTCAAATTTAAAATATCCACTTTAAAACCTGTTAATCTATCTGTATTCCAAGGATACGGATGTGTGGACTCTGAATGTCCCAGCTTTATGTTAGCATGATTCCCCTGGCAGGCAGAAAGAGATATATCATTCTGATTGAGGTGGAGAAGGGAGGTGTTGGGATATGCTCCTGTAGTCTTTCTTGGCCAGAGTCTACTGAGTCTTATGCCACAGTGGTTACTTGGGCTGGGAAGAAGTAGCCAAATTCTGAAGACTGATGAGCCAGAAAGTATTTGAAGTTGTGCATACATGGTGCCCATGCCTGAAAACACTGATATGTTTGTGTGCTCTTTTTACGTCTCCAATATATTAGTTTGGAGTCTCTATCTTATTGTGAGAAAAGGGAACACTCCCATATACCCCAGGATCAATGCTACAATTCTAATAAGTCAAAGTTTTCTTCATTGTTGACCTCAATCTCTGACAAGATTTAAGGCAAGAGGGAGTTAAGATGGCGGAAGACTAGGAGACACCGTTTTCAGCCGGTCCCCCGAGTCGAGCTGGATAGGTACCAGAACCCGTGGGGCGGCTGGTGGCTGGCGGCGTTAGAAGCACAAAGGACAGAGACGCGCCGGCAGCCTAAACAACCACGGAACCAGCCTGAGACGCAGGAAGATGCATCTGGATCTCTACAAATGAACATCTCCAGCGCTGAGTATTGAGGTACGAAGCGGGGAGCCATGAAACCGTGCACAGATATCAAGAATAAGCGGAAGGGGAGGAGCCGCCGCGTCGGGCACCGGAAGCGGTAGCCACTTGCACGGGAGAGCGGCAGGGCATGGGCCGCGCGCAAAACAGCAGACTGAGCCGTGAGCCGGGTGCGCGCGCCACCAGGCATCTCGCGAACACCGGAATCCTGGTGCGCCACTGGATCCAGACTGGGCCGGGAGCTCCCGGAGCACCCGTGGGGGCGGCTGGTGGCTGGCGCGTTAGAAGCTACAAAGGACAGAGACGCGCCGGCCCTGGAAGTGAGCTGGGACGCCGGGTGTGGGGCGCACATCCCGGGACGCTGCAGGGTTGAGCAGCACCAACAGAAACAGAGTTAAAGTGGCCAGAACATTAGTAGAGAACGGGCCGCAATCCTTCTGTTCCGTGACAGAGGCTGAAATTTGGCCGCTGCTGCTCTGACTCTCAGAAGAGGCACAGCAAACCGCCAGGGAAAGCCGCCAGAGAACAAAAGCCTGGAAATACCGGCTCAGAGAGTGCCCATCCCCATCCCCCCTCGCAGGGGACACGGAGACTCTACCCAAACAGGGTTGCCTGAGTATCGGCGCGGCAGGCCCCTCCCCCAGAACACAGAAGGCAGGCTGAAAAATCAAGAAGCCCACAACCCGGGCGCCTGGGTGGCGCAGTCATTGAGCGCCTGTCTTCGGCTTAGGGCGTGATCCCGGCGTTCCGGAAAGGAGTCCCTCATCGGGCTCCTCCGCTGGGAGCCTGCTTCTTCCTCTCCCACTCCCCTGCTTCTGTTCCCTCTCTCGCTGGTTGGCTGCCACATAAATAAATAAATAAAATCTTTAAAGAAGAAGCCCACATCCCTAAGATCCCTATAAAACAAGGGGCACGGCCTGGGACCCAGTCAATAATTTGGGCTCTGGAAACCCCGCAACCTCTCTTCATCAGAATGACAAGAAGGAGAAGCCCCCCCCAGCAAAGAAAAGACAGTGATTCTGTGGCCTCTGCCACAGAAATAATGGATATGGATGTAACCAAATTATCAGAAATGGAATTCAGAGTAACGATGGTCAAAATGATGAGTAGAATTGAAAAAACTATTAACGAAAAGGTTACTGAGAATATAGAATCCCTAAGGACAGAAATGAGAGCGAATCTGACAGAAATTAAAAATTCTATGAGCCAAATGCAGGCAAAACTAGAGGCTCTGACGGCCAGGGTCGCAGAAGCAGAGGAACGGGTTAGTGAATTGGAGGATGGGTTAATAGAGGAAAAAATGAAAATAGAAGATGGTCTTAAAAAAATCCACGCCCACGAATGTAGGTTACGGGAGATTACTGACTCAATGAAACGATCCAATGTTAGAATCATCGGCATCCCCGAGGGGGTGGAGAAAAACAGAGGTCTAGAAGAGATATTTGAACAAATTGTAGCTGAAAACTTCCCTAATCTAGCAAGGGAAACAAACATTCGTGTCCAAGAGGCAGAGAGGACCCCTCCCAAGCTCAACCACGACAAACCTACGCCACGTCACGTCATAGTGCAATTCGCAAATATTAGATGCAAGGATACAGTATTGAAAGCGGCCAGGGCAAAGAAATTTCTCACGTACCAAGGCAAAAGCATCAGAATTACGTCAGACCTGTCTACACAGACCTGGAATGAGAGAAAGGGTTGGGGGAGCATATTTAAAGCTCTTTCAGAGAAAAACATGCAGCCAAGGATCCTTTATCCAGCAAGGCTGTCATTCAGAATTGATGGAGAAATAAAGACATTTCAGAATCGCCAGTCACTAACCAATTTTGTAACCACGAAACCAGCCCTACAGGAGATATTACGGGGGGTTCTATAAAAGTAAAAAGGCCCCAAGAGTGATACAGAACAGAAAGTCACAGCCAATACAAACAAAGACTTTACTGGCAACATGGCAACATTAAAATCATATCTCTCAGTAATCAGTCTTAATGTAAATGGTTTGAACCATCCCATAAAACGCCACAGGGTTGCAGATTGGATAAAAAGAAATGACCCATCCATTTGCTGTCTACAAGAGACTCATTTCGAACCCAAAGATGCATTCAGACTGAGAGTAAGGGGATGGAGTACCATCTTTCACGCAAATGGACCTCAAAAGAAAGCTGGGGTAGCAATTCTCATATCAGATAAATTGGATTTTAAACTACAGACTATAGTTAGAGATGCAGAAGGGCACTATATTATTCTTAAGGGAAGTATTCAACAAGTGGATATGACAATTATAAATATATATGCCCCCAACAGGGGAGCAGCAAGATACACAAGCCAACTCTTAACCAGAATAAAGAGACATATAAATAAAAATACATTAATAGTAGGGGACCTCAACACTCCACTCTCAGAAATAGACAGAACACCCTGGCAAAAACTAAGCAAAGAATCAAAGGCTTTGAATGCCATACTCGATGAGTTGGACCTCATAGATATATAGAGAACACTACACCCCAGAACCAAAGAATACTCATTCTGTTCTAATGCCCATGGAACATTTTTAAGAATAGACCATGTTCTGGGACACAAAACAGGTCTCAACCGATACCAAAAGATTGAAATTATCCCCTGCATATTCTCAGACCACAACGCTCTGAAAGTGGAACTCAACCACAAGGAAAAATTTGGAAGAAACTCAAACACTTGGAGACTAAGAACCATCCTGCTCAGGAATGACTCGATAAACCAGGAAATCAAAAATCAATTTAAACAATTTATGGAGACCAATGAGAATGAAAATACAACAGTCCAAAACCTATGGGATACTGGAAAGGCAGTCCTAAGGGGGAAATACATAGCCATCCAAGCCTCACTCAAAAGAATAGAAAAATCTAAAATGCAGTTTTTATATTCTCACCTCAAGAAGCTGGAACAGCAACAGAGAAGGACAGGCCTAATCCACGCACGAGGAAGCAGTTGACCAAAATTAGAGCAGAAATCAATCAATCAGAAACCAGAAGTACAGTAGAGCAGATCAACAGGACTAGAAGCTGGTTCTTGGAGAGAATCAATAAAATTGACAGACCTCTGGCAAGACTTATCCAAAAGAATAGAGAAAGGACCCAGATTATTAAAATTATGAACGAAAAAGGAGCGGTCACGACGAACACCATTGAAATTGGAAGGATTATTAGAAATTTTTATCAACAGCTATATGCCAATAAACTAAGCAATCTGGAAGAGATGGAATCCTTCCTGGAAACCTATAAACTACCTAGATTGAAACCGGAAGAAATTGATTTCATAAACAGGCCAATTAATTATGAAGAAATTGTGTCAGTGATAAACAACCTTCCAAATAACAAAACTCCAGGCCCGGATGGTTTTCCTGGGGAATTCTACCAAACATTCAAAGAAGAAATAATACCTATTCTCCTAAAGCTATTTCAAAAAATAGAAACAGAAGGAAAGCTACCAAACTCATTCTATGAGGCCAATATTACCTTGATCCCCAAACCAGGAAAAGACCCCCTCAAAAAAGAGAATTACAGACCGATTTCCCTAATGAATATGGACGCCAAAATCCTCAACAAGATCCTTGCTAATAGAATCCAACAGTACATTAAAAGGATTATCCATCACGATCAAGTGGGATTCATACCTGGGATGCAAGTGTGGTTCAATATTCGCAAATCAATCAGCATGATACATCATATCAATAAGAAAAGACTCGGGAACCATATGATCCTCTCAATCGATGCCGAAAAAGCATTTGACAAAATACAGCATCCTTTCCTGATTAAAACCCTTCAGAGTGTAGGAATAGAAGGTACATTTCTCAATCTCATAAAAGCCATCTATGAAAAGCCTACTGCAAATATTATTCTCAATGGGGAAAAGCTGGAAGCCTTTCCCTTAAGATCAGGAACTCGACAAGGATGCCCATTCTCGCCACTATTATTCAACATAGTACTAGAAGTCCTTGCAACAGCAATCAGACGACAAAAAGGGATCAAAGGTATTCAAATCGGCAAAGAAGAAGTCAAAATGTCTCTCTTCACAGATGACATGATACTCTATATGGAAAACCCAAAAGAAACCACTCCCAAACTATTAGAAGTTATAGAGCAATTCAGTAACGTGGCGGGATACAAAATCAATGCTCAGAAATCTGTTGCATTTCTATACACAAATAATGAGACCAAAGAAAGAGAAATTAGGGAATCCATTCCAATTACAATAGGACCAAAAACCATACGTTACCTTGGAATGAACTTAACCAGAGACGTAAAGGACCTATATTCTAGAAACTATAAATCACTCTTGAAAGACATTGAGGAAGACATAAAAAGATGGAAAGATATTCCATGCTCATGAATCAGAAGAATTAACATAGTTAAAATGTCCATGCTACCCAGAGCAATCTACACTTTCAATGCTATCCTGATCAAAATACCGAGGACATTTTTCAAAGAACTGGAACAAATAGTCCTTAAATTTGTATGGAACCAGAAAAGGCCTCGAATCTCCAAGGAACTGTTGAAAAGGAAAAACAAAGCTGGGGGCATCACAATGCCAGATTTCGAGCTGTACTACGAAGCTGTGATCACAAAGACAGCATGGTACTGGCACAAAAACAGACACATAGACCAATGGACCAGAATAGAGAACCCAGAAATGGACCCTCGGCTCTTTGGGCAACTAATATTTGATAAAGCAGGAAAAAACATCCGGTGGGAAAAAGACAGTCTCTTCAATAAATGGTGCTGGGAAAATTGGACAGGTACATGCAAAAGAATGAAACTTGACCACTCTCTCACACCATACACAAAGATAAACTCCAAATGGATGAAAGACCTCGATGTGAGACAGGAATCCATCAAAATTCTAGAGGAGAACATAGGCAGCAACCTCTACGACATCGGCCAAAGCAACCTTTTTCATGACACATCCCCAAAGGCAAGAGAAACAAAAGATAAAATGAATTTATGGGACTTCATCAAGATTAAAAGTTTCTGCACAGCCAAGGAAACAGTCAGAAAAACTAAGAGGCAGCCCATGGAATGGGAGAATATATTTGCAAATGACACTACAGATAAAGGACTGGTATCCAAGATCTACAAGGAACTTCTGAAACTCAATACACGAGAAACAAATAAACAAATCAAAAAATGGGCAGAAGATATGAACAGACACTTTTCCAATGAAGACATACAAATGGCTAACAGACACATGAAAAAATGTTCAAAATCATAAGCCATCAGGGAAATTCAAATCAAAACCACACTGAGATACCACCTTACGCCAGTTAGAATGCCAAAAATAGACAAGGCAAGAAACAACAATTGTTGGATAGGATGTGGAGAAAGGGGATCCCTCCTTCATTGTTGGTGGGAATGCAAGTTGGTACAGCCACTCTGGAAAACCGTGTGGAGGTCCCTTAAAAAGTTAAAAATTGAGCTACTCTATGATCCAGCCATTGCACTACTGGGTGTTTACCCCAAAGATACAGACGTAGTGAAGAGAAGGGCCATATGCACCCCAATGTTCATAGCAGCAATGTTCACAATAGCTAAATCGTGGAAAGAGCCGAGATGCCCTTCAACAGATGACTGGATTAAGAAGTTGTGGTCCATATACACAATGGAATATTACTCAGCTATCAGAAAGAACGAGTTCTCAACATTTGCTGCAACATGGACGGCACTGGAGGAGATAATGCTAAGTGAAATAAGTCAAGCAGAGAAAGACAACTATCATATGATTTCTCTCATCTATGGAACATAAGAACTAGGATAATCGGTAGGGGAAGAAAGGGATAAAGAAAGGGGGGTTATCAGAAGGGGGAATGAAACATGAGAGACTATGGACTATGAGAAACAAACTGAGGGCCTCAGAAGGGACGGGGTGGGGGAATGGGATAGTCCGGTGATGGGTAATAAGGAGGGCACGTATTGCATGGTGCACTGGGTGTTATACACAACTAATGAATCATCGAGCCTTACATTGGAAACCGGGGATGTACTGTATGGTGACTAACATAATATAATAAAAAATCATTAAAAAAAAAAAAAGATTTAAGGCAAGAGGGTCAGTAACTTAAGCTATGGTCTCTGCTAGTGTATGTTCTCCTAAAAGTGTAATAATCATCCATGATCTCCTTAGTTCACCCACAGTATAGATTACCGTCACTTTAGTCCCATTTCAGATGACCTGGCTACTTGCTTCCTGAATGACCCAGATGCCATTAGAAGGGTTTCCTTCTTATATACTGTGGTAAATCAGCACTCCATTGGATTCTAATTTGTTCACAACCCCCACAAGGCATTTGCGTTGTACCCTCACACAATGATTCTGGGCTTGACCACATGACTTGCTTTGGCTGTGAGGACATGAAAAAATATGGCATAAGCAGAAACTTGAAATGAGCTTGAAAAGTGAAGCTTATCTTCTGTGGCTTTGCTTGAAAACCTGAGACTACCATTGGAATAACCTCAAGTTCATGAGTCACTTTCTGAGAAGAACTGAAAGGATCCAGCCATCAGATACATGAATGAGGCAATGCTATCTCATCCAACCACCAGCTGATTTGTCAGCTTTTCACAAAGAAAAGGCCTTTTAGAAATCAGCTAAGGTGGTCTAGAGCATAAGATATGAAGACATAAAAAGTCCATTGTGTAGAAAATCTGTCCACCATATCTTAAATAGCATTCAATGAAAAATCATAACTGGGCAAATCTAATAAATAGAAAAATATACATGTACTCACTAGCAGTTAATCAAATATGAATTAGTGTGGATATATGTACGGGGTTTCTTTATGCCCATTTAGACTAAATTAAAACATGTGATAACACAATATTGGTATAGATGGTATTCACTTCAAGAGTGGGTACATTGGAAAGGAAACTATCAGTCTGCCTTATAAAACTTTGTATTATATTGCTTTGTTTATTTGTTGTGATAAATTTTATATTACTTATTATATTGAGATTCAGCATATAAGGAAATTACAGTTTTTCCAAAGAAATACTTTTAGAAGAGTATTTAAGTCTGAGAAAATAGTCATTATAGTAATTAAAATGTTATTCATAAATAATTTACTCACTGATTTAATCATTCTTTTCAGTTTCAGTTAAAGATAGAATAATATAGTTCTAGAATATAATGTGTAGTACAGTACGTGCTTCCTACCCTCACATGGTCACTAGGTTAGTAGAAGAAAGAGAAAATAAACATTAGTTGACAAATGTTATTTTGTGAAAAACATCATATACTTTGGGAGCAGATGAGGACATTTTATCCAGTTTTGGAGTTAAGGATAGGAAATGCTTCCTAAGAAAATCATAACTAATTAAATCCTGAAAATGGCAATACTGGTGGAAAGAAAGAAGAGAAGCAGGAGGAAAAAAAGAGACTGTTTCTGGCAAAATGGTCAAATTTGAAATGATGTACGTGTGAGAGAGGCATAATACATTCAGAGATCTAAATGCAGTTACGTGTGTGGTGTTAGGATGTGTACAGAGGTGTACAAAGTAGAATCAGGATGAAGGAATTTGTAAGTTATATAAAGTAGTTAAGACTGCGTTCTCGAGATAATGGTTATAGAGTTTGTGTAATAAAAATCTGGTTGAAATAAGGAATTTTGGGACACCAGGTTGGAAATCTTAGTTAAAATGAGTACAGTCTTGGTAAGACAACAACTGTGGAAGTAAAGAGAAATTAAAAGACATTAAACTGTGGTTGCTATTGGGACACCTGGGTGGCTCAGTCAGTTAAGCGTCTGCCATCAGCTCAGGTCATGATCCTGGAGTCCACAGATGGAGTCCTATATTGGGCTCCCTGCTAGCGGGGAGTCAGCTTCTCCCTCTGCCCCCCACCCTGCTCTCGTGCTCTGTCTCTCATTCTCTCTTAAGTAAATAAATAACATCTTTAAGAAAAAAACTGTGGTTATTGTTGACAAGATATTACATACTTCCAAATAGAACCACTATGAATGATAGGGAGGGCATTTCTAGTCTGTTAATTGATATTGTCATATTACTGAACACCATTACAATCGTTTTAAGGAAGTTTTTCATTTCTACGTTTGTTTTAAATCTTGTAATGCTGTACTTACTATTTCTTAAAATATTTTTGAATGTTATCCCTTCTTAATGAATTATGTCTTTGTTCACATGGCATAAGCATATACATTTTAGAGTGGTTCACACTAAAATTCTATCCTACGGTACGGCAATTCTGATATATTGCAGCCAGATTTGCTGCTTGTTTTATATTTTCTCCTTTGAACTGACTGTATAGTAGTATCCAACATATTAGTTCCCTGTTTTGTTTTTTCATATAAAATCAGAGAATGGTTACAGGAGAATCAAGATACCCAACACTTGACTTTTAAATTAGAGGACCAAAAAAGTGGGGAATTTCCATCACGTGGAGAAAGTTTGCTTGAAAATTAAGCTGGCATAGAAGAAAGCAGAGCCAAGTAATCAAGAAGGAGACAGACATAGCAAGACAAGTAAAGAGATTTAGAACCGTCCACTTAATTTGAACCTCTCGGTCAAGCCACATATCAAACAGATTCCATCCGTTTACCTGATGGTAATGTAAGTCAATACTGTCTTTCATTCTGAAGTAATTTGTGGGACATTTCATTCATCACTAGTTTAAAGTGTATAAATAAAATGCTTCAATATACATTTATTCTAACATTCCTAATAATATACATCATATCTCCGCTTATTCAAACTATGTATTCTGTGCATGTCTTGAACTTCTCTAATAATTCGTCTTTTAATTAGTAATTGTAGTTTGAATTAAATTTTAGCATTTAGGCAAATTTTCAAAAAAAATTATAAAGTCATCACTTAAATATTTATTTAAATTAATTTTTACTTAAGGGTTTATTAGGCATATAAGTTCAATTTAGAAGGGAAAAATCAGAAATGAATCATTGTACTGTTTAAGAAAGGCCACTCATTGAGTCTGTTTTCTTAGCAAAGTGAACTTGATGCAGTTGTTAAGCAGCAGGGCCCACCTTTCAAGTATAGTGAGAGCACATGACATTGCCTCTTGTGATTAATGAATTGCAGCAGGACACCCAAATCATTAGGATTCTCCACGAAAAATCATCAGTGTGACATGGCAGACAGGAAATTGATAAACAATGTTAATATTCTTTGTGTGGTGTTGTTAACTGAAAATATAAAGTCATTCGAACTTGGAAAATTTTATCCAAAATAATGTTCAGCAATAATAAATACATAAATTCCCAATATGAGTGTATTGATAAGTAACACAAATTAAAGAGAAATAAATATAATACTTTCAACTCTGGATTTTTAATCAGTTTCCTAAAATGTAAATATAAGCAAAAATAGTGTGCTTAACACTGAGTGAAATTCTATGTGTGTATAAAATTAACAGGAATGCACTAAGTACCATTGTATGTCTTTTTCTGATAGTATTTGAGGGTTAAATTTTGTTCGTTTCAGTAAAAAAATATTATTTGTTACCTACTTCATGTGAGCCATTATGTTAGATACAAGGTATAAAAAATATTAATGGAAATTCTCTTAACTGGTAGGGATTTATAGAAAATCATCAGGTACGATAACAGTGGTATGAACAAAGCGACACAGGTGCACTTACGAGGAACCCTCAGTTGTGCTAATGGAGATATCACAGAACACGTATTTTTGAAAAGCAATCTATAAGCCCATCAATCATGAGGGAGGAGAGAGGCTTTTCAGAGAGTCAAAATGAACCAAGAAAGAAAAATAAAGAACCAAAGGCATTCAACCCAGTTGTAGCAACATATGCAGGGTGAGAAGTGGGTTGAGAAAAGGATGAAGAGTGAGCTGGAGGCCAAGCCAGGAAGCCTGCTTTGTTTTCAGTGAGCAACTTAAGGTGTGTGGCATGGGCAGTGGATACTTACAGTCACATAGCTCTTCTAAGCAGCCGTGTGAAGGATGACTTCAGGGGCATCTGCACTCCTAGCTGGCCATGTGTACCTGGGAGAAGTTTTAAAAAATGATTCCTGGCTTTTGACCCTCAAAGTGAATTCAGAATGTAGGGTAGGGCTATGCCACAAGTGTCAAACCTATGCCTTAAGGGGTTGTGCTATAACCTAGATTGTATACTTTTCTGAACTTATTTGTGTAGCACATACGGAGTAAGAACAGGGCACATGCCAAAAACTCTGAATGACTGAACGATCTTTTGCCTCGTCCATGGTACATGACCCTTGTCCTTTCTAGGCTCAGCAAACATGGCCTTTTAGTGCTTATGTTAGACTCTGGGATACTTTCACACATCAAAGTTCATTGCTAGGCAGAATTTCAGTGCAAATAAATTTAGCATCTTAATTCTGTTTTTAAAAACTCGTATTCTTTCATATCTAGGCCAGTTCCTCTCACAGACAGTAGAAGGATGTGGGGTTATTTGGGGCACGAAGTCATTTTTACTTTTCCAGTTGTTTCTCAAAGATGAAGGGAAAACTTTCTGAGGCATCCCCAGGAATCTGTCCTTGAACTCATCAGCCTATATAAATCACATGTATTTTTAAACAAATCATGGCATTGTTTATTTAACTCCCCTTAGATCAAGACATGCTTGCCTTTGAGGCAAGGTCATTTCTCTAAATCACATCTTGCTGTTACAACTCTGTGGCAGAGGGTGAACAAATTTGGAAGGTTAACTATAGTGCTTAACATAGTGTCTGTCTTCCAGGAATTTTAAGTAGCTGATTTTGACTAGAGAAGATTCAATATAAACTTCTTATCTAACTAAATTGCTATTTTAGATGAATTAAGTGAATTTATGCTATTATATGTGCTATTCTTAATGATTTAATACATAGAATTAAAAACATGAAGATTCATTTAATTGGCAAAAATCATCTTTTAAAAAACAATAAGGATGGACGGCACTGGAGGAGATAATGCTAAGTGAAATAAGTCAAGAAGAGAAAGACAACTATCATATGATTTCTCTCATCTATGGAACATAAGAACTAGGATGATCAGGAGCGCCTGGGTGGCACAGCGGTTAAGCGTCTGCCTTCGGCTCAGGGCGTGATCCCGGCGTTATGGGATCGAGCCCCACATCAGGCTCCTCCGCTATGAGCCTGCTTCTTCCTCTCCCACTCCCCCTGCTTGTGTTCCCTCTCTCGCTGGCTGTCTCTATCTCTGTCGAATAAATAATTCTTGAAAAAAAAAAAGAACTAGGATGATCAGTAGGGGAAGAAAGGGATAATGAAAGGGGGGTAATCAGAAGGGGGAATGAAACATGAGAGACTATGGACTATGAGAAATAAACTGAGGGCCTCAGAGGGGAGGGGGGTGGGGGAATGGGATAGACCGGTGATGGGTAGTAAGGAGGGCACGTATTGCATGGTGCACTGGGTATTATACGCAACTAATGAATCATCGAGCCTTACATTGGAAACCGGGGATGTACTGTATGGTGACTAACATAATATAATAAAAAATCATTAAAAAAAACAATAAGGAAATGTTAATTAAATTATTTTAAAATATTATGAGAATATGAATGTTGGAGTTTCCATTGTGATATATTTCTTGAGATTTCAATGATTGGTACTTGTGATTGTTGTTCAGACAAAACTAGCTGTTCATAGAGTAATAGGTATATCAACTGGTTGTAGAAGTTTTCATTCAGGGATGCCTGGGTAGCTCAGTTGGTGGGGCGTCTGCCTTTGGCTCAGGGCGTGATCCCAGAGTCCTGGGATCAAGCCCATGTCAGGCCCCCTGCTCAGTGGAGAGCCTGCTTTCCCTTCACCCTCCTCCTCCTGCTCATGCTCGCTCTCTCTCTCGAATAAATAAATAAAATCTTTAAAAATATATAAAAAGAAGTTCTTGAGCAATTTTTTACTTATATCAAAAATAACATCTCAAAAATTGTTAAATTACATACTTGAGTTCCACCTGTATTTTCATTCTGATTAAGTTTTGCATTATACTTATGAAAAAAAGTGTTAGTCCATATTTTGCATGTTTGTAGTCACTATCAAATTGACTTGGCATTCATATTCTTTAAATTAATATTGTCCAGCGGAACTATCATCAATGAAGAAAATGTTGATTAATCTGTGCTGCCCAATATAGCAGCTACTAGCCATTTGGCTACTGAGGACTTGCAAAGTGGTCAAGTGGTCAGTGCAACTGGGAAGCATAATGTATCATTTTATATAAATTGATTTTTTTTAAATAAAGAGTCTCCAGTGGCTAATGGCTGCCACGCTGAACCAGCACAACTTTAGACTGAAGAGGAGATGTTTGGAATGCCAAGTAAAGTGCACCCAAGAGTGCCTAACTAACAATATATTGAAAATGGCATGTACGACAATATTAATGATCATTGGATCATTGGAAAAACTATAGGAATAAGGTGAATAAGAACAAGATTGTATTATGCTTGTCATTATGGGTTATATTTTTTGACTATAACAAAACATGTTGTCATTACCTTTATGTTATAATAGTAACATGTAACTAGCGTCAATAATTAAATACGAAATGCTTGCTACAGTACAATAAAATGCCATCTGCATCATTTTAAGAGATACAGTTACTGTTTTAAAAATGTATTCTCTTACAAACTCTTTTCCTGCGTTGTTCATTTCATGATATTGGATTAACAGTCATTCTAAATATAAGAAAGTGATTAATGTACATTAATGTGAGAAACAAAAAAATCAAACTAACTTCTATATGTAGGCAGATATTCAACTGTTTGCTGGTCATATTTAAATTAATGCTAATTTAGTCCTATGATGTTAATATGCTCACAGACATCCACACATTTATTTTAGAGAACTACATCCTATTTTCTAAAGACAAATCCTATTTGAATTCTAAATGTTGATCTCTTGACAGATTTATAGCATGTGTTTATTTAATCATGTTTGATAATACCTAACTTTATTTACAGCACTTTCACCATAAAATTTTGTGAGGGAGTTTTGCCACTAGAATGACTATTAAACAAATTGAATTGAATGATTAAAAATTCAGAAACACTCAACAAACAAAATGGTTAACTGAGACTGGAACCCTGCATTTTCTTATAGGAACTACTTTGTGTTTTCTACTGGGTCAGGGATATAGTAGGACTGTTTGGCCACCGGTTTCCTAAGATGACACCCATTGAAAACCTTCCAGTAATACTTCAATGATACCCACAGATGCATTTTTAATCTCATCATAGCTTACTGTATTTAGTAATATACTACAGTTGTGTTGAAAAGGGGATGGAAACATAACAGCATAAATTATTTATCCAAAGTTCTCATTTTTTCATTTGTTGCATTTTCAGAATGAGACCTGAAATTATTTTTATAGTTCATAGTTGCCATATATTAAAGTATAACATGTAGGTATATAAATATAGTTATAATCTAAGTGCTTAGATCAGTAGTGACACTTTAAGATATTGATCAAGATGGTTCTCCTCACGGACACTTGGGTGGCTCAGTTGGTTAAGCATCCAGCTCTTGGTTTTGGCTCAGGTCATGATCTCAGGGTCATGGAATGGAGCCCCACACTGGGCTTCCCACTCAGCAGGGAAGCTCTTGAAGATTCTCTCCCTCTTCCTCTGCCCTCCTCCTGCTCTCTTTCTTGCTCTCTCTCTAAAATAAATAAATGAATCTTAAAAAAAAAAAAAAAAAGATGCTTCTCCTCAATTTAACTGAATTTTAGATAGGTTTCTTCCTGACTATTGAAAACTGACCTCCTTTTCTTAGAACATGTAGTTTAGAAAACTGGCAATTGTAAATTCCTTCTCTGCACCTTCGAAATGTATGTATATCTTCTCTCACCTTCTTGCTAATTTTACAACACAGGAAATGTACTTTTCAATAAAGTGGAAACCATCTCTTTGCAATGGAAACATTAAAGGAGATAGTGACTCTATCTTTCAGTATCTGTGGGAGGATAGGAGACTAACTTTGATGAGCACCAGTTAGCAAACACGGATGGCCTAATCACAGAGGAAAACATTTGTAAATGGGAATAACTCACTGTGATCCCTTAACACGTCCCATTGACCAACCTCCCTGATAACGTCCTCCAAAACTTTTCCATAATTCAGTCCAAAAGCTTAAGATCCAACCTTCCTTTTGTTTCAGTAGAGAGTTCAGCCTCTCTACCATCCTGCAACACTTTTCCCCCCATACTGCAATAGTCTTTTTTTTTTTAAATATTTTATTTATTTATGTTGAGAGAGAGAGAGTGCACAAACAAGACAGCACAAGTGGGGGGGGGGGACAGCAGAGGGAGAGGGAGAAGCAGACTCCCCACTGAGCAGGGAGTCTGGTGTGGGGCTTGATCTCAAGACCCCAAGATCATGACCTGAGCTGAAGGCAGCTGCTCAACTGACAGAGCCTCCCAGGTGCCCCCATACTGCAATAGTCTTAAATAATTTCTGGGGTTTAATGCTGGCTTTACAAATAAGCACAAATTTAGCAGCTTAAAAGAACACATATTTGTTATCTCACAGTTCTGGAAGTCATGAGTCCAAGCAGGTGTAGCTGGGTCCTCAGGGTCTCACAAGGCGTCAGCAAGATCATAGTCATTGCTGTAAACTTCAGAAAAGAATCTGATCCCAACCTCCCCAGGCTATAGAACGGCAGTCCCCATTTTCTTTCTAGCTGTGAGCCTCACAGCTAGGGGTCACCGTCCTCCTCCACAGCCTGTCCACAGTTCTAAGTTTGTAGTTCTTTTCTCCATTTCAAAGCCAATAACAATGAGTAAAGTCATCATACTTCAAATCTCTCTTGACATCTCCGTGTGCCTTATCTTTCCTTTGCTTTATACTCCCTCTGAACTCAGACTGACTCTTCCTTTTTTAAGGGCTCAATTGATTATACAGGGCTGACCTGGATCATCCTGGCTAATCTTCCAATTTTAAATTCACCTGATTAGTAACCTTAATTCCGTCTGCCAAATCCTTCCACATCAGTGCCTGGATTAGTTTTTAATTGAATAAGCAAGGGATGGGAATATTAACAGCACACTTTTAGTTGCCTACGGATGTTTGTAATATCCATTCACAAGGAAAGGGGGGATTTTATGTAATAAATGCTGATCATTGACTAAAGTTGATTGCTTTGCACTTTAAAAGAAAAACATAGCTAATGATGGCTATTCTCTCAAAAATGGTAATACTTTATAAAGTCAGCAGACGCAAATAATTATTATGTCATATCACAGCATCCTTGATATAAGTAGAAAAAGGACTATTTTACTCTGGTTTGGAACAAGGGTAGAATTTAATAACCTAGATTGTCATATAACTAAGGTTCATTATGTAATTTGTTATTTTTGAGGGCCACTCTGTATATGGCAATATGCTAATTTCTAGAGATAAATAATATACATCTCTACCCTCTAGGCACAGGCCAGTGACTTTATGTATAGTTTTAAATGGTCATGTTTTATTGAATCAGGACACACTGAGTCATTGTGAATGACTTTAAACTTGCACTCTGTATATCTGTGTTTTCCAATATGCTGTCTGCTTCCCTTAAAGCATATCTAATTGACATCATGTGGCAGAACTGGTCTTCACCACATGCTCAAATATGAAATCTGAAATGTGATTTTTTAAAATGGCATAGTATGAGAGTTTTTAAGTCTCCTGAATCAAAAGAGTGAGGAATAAGCTATTGTGCACGCATAAGGGGATTATCTACTTATACACATACATAAACTTATATTTTCATGGCTTCTTGATATTTTCAGTTTTGTTTGAGGTGCTTGGTTCAAACCAAAGAAAAGAGAAAAAATTACTTTTAACATGGGCTCTGAAATAAAGGAAATGCTACTGTAGTATACTTTGATACACATTGAGTTCTAGGTAATATATATATTACTTGTTTTGATAAAATTGTAGAGAGTGATATCACATAATGTAGACTACATTGTCAACTTTATATTTTCACTTTAATGAATAAAATTAAGATAATGAGAATTTAATGTCAAGGGAATCATACATTTGAATTAAAATACATTTTAAATTCTTTACCCTTACTGAATTAGTTTTTCAATATATCTGATTTTAAACAGGCTTAAAATTAATCACTTAACACTATGTGATGAAAAACTATTATTTATTTTATTATGGATACATTTTAAAAACTAAAATATAATCTATGTACAATGGGATTAGAACATTATTTTTTAAATTATTATGAACTTAGTGACAACTAAATTCTATAAGAATCTATAAGAATCTTTGGCGAAATAGCCTTCATAAAATAGAATAAATATAAAAATTTTTCTTTTGTTTTCTCAATATATCATTCTCTTTCGTTTTCAATACCTTACCAATATAGATTATGCTATATTGTTTATGGTTGGCAAAGGTTGTACACTCTGAATGCTAATGTTTTCTAAGTTCTCTAGGCATGTTTCACAGATATTTAGAGAATAATTATAACTCTTTCTTATCCTCGATCATATCAAGGATTTTGATTTTATAAGAGTAGGTTCATAGGCATTCTTCTTTTGGTGATCTGACCGATATGGAAGGAGAAAAATTAATGGGACCGACTAAATGCAATGACTGGGTGCTGGACTATAAGTCCTAAACCTAAAGGGAAAATATCCTTAACCTCCTAGATAATGTGTCAGATAAAAAAGGGGTTCTTTTCGTAAGGCAAGAAAGAGTGAAAAGAGGAGCTCAATATTGAAATAGTATTTAAATTTTACCAACCAGGGTCGTATGTCATCTGTGAGGTATCAAAGTTTGAGAGGCATGAACAGGACTAAAGTGATAATGAACAATGAGTGGGAACTCAAAGTAAGGAAATTTTCAAAATTCACTTTTAGTTGGGGCACCTGGGTGGATCAGTCAGGTAAGCATCTGCTTTCGGCTTGGTCATGATCCCAGAATCCCAGGATCAAGCCCAGCATTGGGCTCCCTGCTTAGCGCGGAGCCTGCTTCTCCCTCTCCCTCTGCTCCTCCCTGAGGCTCACGCTCAGTCTCTGAAATAAATAAATAAAATCTTTTTTAAAAATTCACTTTTAGCATCACCCTTGTCTCTTGAATTGTACCTGTCACAGGTAACAGGTTTTAGAAAATTAGAATTATGTCAGAATACTTGCAATCTGTTGGTTACTTTGAAGTGTTTTTAAATTACAGTCCCCATCCATACAATAGTCATTGCCTGCTGACTGATGTTTATCTTTCTTTCTTTGACCGAATGGTTCTGAAGATAAAGTTATTCCTTGATGTGGCTTCAAAGATCAGGGTAGATTATTATTTTATTTCATTTCAGTATAACAATATTATTATTTAATTTTTAAAATAAGTAGAGTTAGTAAGATAAAAAACATATATAGGAATTTAAGTCTGAGGAGATTACCTAAAATTGCTAAGAATCAAAATTTGCAGCTGAGTGTGCCTAAACCAATGTATGTTCTTTTGAAATAAGCACCAAACTTTGGATGCAACCTGTAGATCCTTCCTGCTCCAAATTGCCATGCTGAGCTGCAATTGGATGAGCAGGTGGCAGAATTTCTAGAGACACGTTCCAAGATAAATGTGATATATGCAGAAGATTATGAGGAAGTAAAGAGTACTGGCAGGTGTGCCCCATTGAAAGACCCCTGGTAGTACCACAACTTGGGAATAGAAATAAAGGTGTCATTTCGAACTATTTAAAATCAATGTTTTATAAACTATCCAGAAGAGAGATGATCCTCATGAGATGACAATGAATGTGCTGTCTCTCTGGTAGTTAGCAGCTGTAATTCACTGTAATTTATTTTGTAGAAATAAAAATAATATGATCAGTCTTGATCTTGAGTGCTGTGGAGCAAGACATACCTGATGTGTAACTAAGAAATGATTGTGGTGCATTAGAGCCTAGGAACTAAAAATTTCTCCAACCATGTCTTACAGGTATATTTGCTTTGCTTTATCTTGAACAGGGTGTCTATGTCATGTACAGTAGCCACTCCTTATCTGTGTTTCACTTTCCAAAATTTTAGTTACCCCCAGTCAACCGTGGTTTGGAAGCAGATGATCCCCCTTCCAACATATTGTTAGAAGGTCAGTTAGAAGTCAGTCTAACACTAAATCACATTACCCACATTATTAACCTCACTTCATCCTGTCACATAGGCATTTTATCATCTCACAGTATCACAAGAAGGGCAAGTACAATACAATAAGATAATTTGAGAAAGACTCATTCACATAACTTTTATTACAGTATACTGTTATAATTGGTCTATTTTTGTTACTGTTTTTGGTCTCCTACTGTGCTTAATTTATAAATGAAACTTCATCATAGGTATGTATAGGTAGGAAAAAAAAGCATAGTATAATAGAAGGTTTGGTAGTATCTTTGATTTCAGGCATCTGTTGGGGGTCTTGGAACATATCCCCCAAGGATTTGCGGGGACTACTGTAGTAAGTGCAATGCTGGGTTGCAAAGCTATCTTTGCAATTTTTGACTATTTCACTTCTCTCAATCTTATTTTTCTGAAAGAAAATAGGCTTTGGAGCTGAATATATCAGAATTTGAAATGAGGCTGTTTACTTTACTTGTTCCATAGTTTTAGGTAAGTCTTATAAAATCTCTGCGCATCATTTCCCTCATTTGAGGAAAGCTAGCACCTAGCTCTCATATATCTCAAATATGTAGATCTCAGATATATAAGTTTTTTTGTAATGCTGTGGATTCTTGGTCCTATACTCTAAAACTGGGTTAGGTTTTGATTGCTTTAAACAATGGGTCATAAAGGAGAAATGTTCTATGACTTCTTTTTGTTTGTTCCTTTTGTTCTTTGTGTGTGTTGGTTTGGGTTTTTGTTCCTTTTTCATTGTTCTATTGTTTTTTGTTTGTTTGTTTGTTTTTGTTCTATGACTTCTGAGGCTATACCTTAAATGACATGCAGCTTTCACATGGTCATGTTGGTATTGTTACTACCTGGAAGTTCCCTCTCTGAATATGCCGTCTCAGAACTCAGCAGCCATCTTGAAAGACATCCAAACTACTTGAATCAGCAAGATGCATACTCTAGACCAGAGTTCAGGTGAATTGATTCTTCAGCCTTCTCTGCCCAAACGGCCGACACTTGATGGAAGGAACTGCCATCAAACGTATCAACTAGTCTTAAGGATTTCAGCCCTCAGCCATTCCGTTCTTCCCAAGTGACCCATGGATTTTCTAGGCGTAACAAAATGGTTGTTTTTTTTGCCACTAAGATGTCATTAAGTCAGATCATTATTGTGAAAAATACTAAATTTAAGGAAAAGTATTTAACAAATTAAAAACACATTACAAATGTATTCTGAAAATAAAATATATAAAATTTACGAATCAACATAATAGACTGGACAAATAAATGTATTTTAAAAATACCTGAGTTGTGTTCATTAATGAACGATTGGGCCATAAAGGCTATTTAAAAATTATGACAGTTTAGAATATGCCCTGTTATTCTGACCTAGATATTATATTAGGCAGATTACATTATTTTGTTCCAATTGCTTATTAGTACCATTTTCAGAAACAAACCCTAGACTAATGAGAGAATTAAACAATAAAGAATGTGTAGTAACTGTGAACTGAGTTTCTCTCTTTATTCTGAATGTCATTTGTTTACTTCCTGGGATGAGGTGGGGATAAAACTTAGCTCTTGTACTGAAAGTAGGCCAATATATCGAAAATAAAATTCAAGAACTAATGCTCAGGAACAAATTACATTCCACACTGAAAGTAAGGATGTAAGGTATGCCAACAGAGAGCTGAGATGCATATTATTCGAGTGTGCAAAATGACTTCTTCATGAGGATTTTGTAAGAGATGAATACTAAATTGGCCAGACTACAACGGGCAAATCGTATGTTAGATCAGAAGTAGACACTTTAGTTTCATGAGTCATTGGCTTGGAAAACTGTCTTAAAAGTATTAAGGAAGGAAAAGAAAAAGAAGAAAAAGCACAATAAAAAATAGAATATCTATCACAAACTATGTCAGCAGGGGTGAAAAAAGAGCATGATGCATGGAATCATAGAAACAGAAAATCCAATTTATCAGGAAAAACTTCTCACACCTGGCACTTTCTTGACACTAAAAATTGCAATAACAACATTTTCTCCCTGAATTAAGATCCCACCATCTATGAAAGATAACACAGTGATCAAACATTAGACATGAAATAGTTTTATATGATTAAACTAATATTTTAAAGTTAAAACTTTCCCACAAAAAGTTATTTATCAATTATGTGATTAATTTGTCAAGCATAATATATCAAAGAAAAACATTTAAATATATATCATTTTATCAATAGTGGTAAAATTGGGTAATAAGCTAATGGTGCAGTTTAAAATATGCTTCTGTTAATTCGGTACAGTGTTCTGAAACTTAAAAAAATACTTTAAAGTATATTAAAGTCACTGTAAATATATATTTTCATTACAAATACACACCATGTAGAATACATATATATGTGTCCCTATCAACAGTTATAATGCTTTACAATTTATTTTATCTTTTCCAAGCTTTATAGAGCTATAATTGAGAAATGAAACAGTATATATCTAAGGTGTACAACATTGTGTTTTGATATAAATGTATCTTATATGATTACCACCATCGAGCTCAGTAACATACCATCACCTCACATAAGTTACCATTGTGTGTGTGGGTGTGTGGGTGTGTGGTGGTCTACTCTCTTGATATCTACACTCAGCAAATTTAAAGTATAAAATGTATTATAAGAACTCTTATAACTCAATAACAAAAACCAGACATTTCTCCAAAGAAAACATACAAATAGCCAGCAGTACACCGTGGGTGCTCAATATCACCAATCATCAGGGAAATGCAAATGAAAACCACAATGGGATATCACCTCATACATATTAGGATGACTTATCAGAAGGAAAAATAGAAAACAAGTTTTAGCAAAGATGTAGAGAAAAGGGTACCCTTATGCACTGTTTTGGAAATGTAAGTTGGTATAACCATTAGGGAAAAAAGAATGGAAATTCCTCAAAAAATTAAAAATAGAACTACCATATGATGCACAATCCCACTTCTGGATATCCATCTAAAGGAAATAAAATCAGTATCTTGAAAATATATCTGCACTCCCATGTTTAATGATGCATTTTTCACAATAACCAAGAAATGGAAACAACCTAAGTTGTCCTAACAACTTAGTGTCCTAATTGGATGGATAAAGAAATTGTGATATTTAGATATAAAGCTAGATTGTGAACAGTGAACTCACATTAGGGAATGTTTCTTAGAATGTAGATGCCTGAACAATTCCTTCCAGTGTGAAGAGAAGCTAGCTGAAGACATTCTTAGGGCAGGAAGAGTTGCTGGCAGAACAAAAGTCATATAAAGATAGACAGATAGAACTGTAAGAGCTTTTGAGGAAACTAAATAATGGTATGTAGAAAATGTGAGGGATAAATTTCAGACAGGTCAGTGGAAAGAAACCACTTGAAAAAAATTTTAGAGGCACACCATTATTTGCTAAGCTAAAGAGATTAAGTGTAATACGCAAAAGATTTGGAAACTATAAAGCTGTGTAAAGAGATAAAAAAAATTACAAGATGACACATTTTTCAAGTATTTGGACAGAATTTAGAAGAGAACTCCGCAAGTGGATGGTGCTCCCCACAGTGGACTATGCAAGACAATCCACTGAATGGGGGGAAAAAATAACATGACTATTGTTTACTTATATAAAAATAAGAGTGAAATAACATTTGCTAATTTTTAATGTGTTCATTCTAGTTCTTCCACGTGCCTTATGGGGATTGATTTTTCTTTAAACAAAATGTTTACAGTATTATTTTTTAACTAAAAATAGGTGGAAGCTTTTACCCAAATGAGTTTAAAATCTATGTTCATGCAAAAACCTGCACGCAGATGTTGATAGCAGCTTTATTCATAATAAACAAAACTGGGAAGCCACCAAGATGCCCTTCATTAGATGAATGAATAAATAAATCATGATATATCCAGATGATGGGATATTATTCAGTGTTGAAATAGAAATGAGCCAGCAAGCCATGAAAACACAAAGAGGAACCAAATTTATATTACTGAAGTGGAAGAAACCAGTCCAGAAAGACTACATGCCATATAATTCCAACTATATGACATCCTGGAAAAGTTAAAACTACAGAGATGGGAAAAAGATCAAATATCCCAGAGGTTGGAGGCAGAGCATCAGGGAGAGAGGAATAGGCAGAACACAGAGCATTTTTTTATGGCAGTGAAAATACTCTGCAATACACTATTAGGATGATTCATGCTATTTTAAATTTGTTCAAAACCCATGGGATGGACAACGACAAGCATGTATCCTAATGTAAATGTCCATAGACTTTGGGTGACTATTCTGTCTATGTGTGGGTTCATCAGTTGTAACAAATGTCCCACCCTAGTGGGGGATGCTGATAATGGGGAAGGTTATCCATATTACCTGTGTGATTAGGCAGTATATAGGAAATCTCTGTGCTTTCCTCTTAATTTTGCTGTGAACTTAAAAATGCTTTTTTTTTTTTTTAGACAGAAAGTAGATTAATTTTGTCTAGTGCAGAAATAGGAATGGGGATTTACTGCAAACGGGCACAGGAAATATTGTGGGGGTGATGGAAATGTTCTAAAACTGGATTGTGATAATTGGTTGCACAACTCTAAATTTACCAAAAATTATTAAATTATACACATAGAATAGTGAATTTATAGTGTGGAAATTATACCTTAAGAAAGCTTTTTAAAAATTTTTCTTTCTTAAGGATTTTATTTAATTATTTGAGAGAGAGAGAGAGTGAGAGAGAGCATTAGCAATGGGGGAGAGGCAGGGGGAAAAAGGAGAAGAAGACTCCCCACTGAGTGGGGAGCCCAACACAGGGCTTGATCCCAGGATGCTGAGATCATGACCTGAGCTGATACCTAACCTACTGAGCCACCCAGGTGCCCTCAAAGCTTATTAAAAAATAAAGTCTGAAAAGAAGAGGTGGGAAAATCATGAAAGTATCTTCATTGATCAGAAGCTTACTAATTTTCTTTTTTCTTTTTTTAATAATCTTCTTGTTAAATATTTCAAAGTATTTTGAAACTTAGAAAATGTCATGAATTTTTTTCAGAGATACATAAACGATTTCAAATTTCTTGGTCAGCACTTTGTTGTTGGCAAATGGCTCTCAATATCATAGTAACTTGCAATGATTTTTGAAAAGAGGACATGCCTAACCTCTCTCTACAAGATAAAGATGTTATCATTATTTTTTTTAAAATAATGGGTGATAAAGCATTTACCTAAAAAATCTTGTTCTCTCAAGAGAACGTTTTTAAAATGAGTAGAAATGTTTCAATATCATGTGATTTTCTTTCTAAAAAGTATTAGCTGACATTTCACTAAACTTAAGGAACTCGTTGACAAAATCAGTAGATTGAAAAATTCCCAAATAAGGAATATCAGCAGTTATTTAACCAATTTATTATAAATATTGTAACAACATGTTTTTAATAATTCAAGAACTAAGTGGTATCAGGAGAGAAGGGAATTTATTGCCTTAGAATAAATATGATTAGTCTAATAAGTTCAGTCGATGAAGCATTTTTCAACTGTTTTAACATCTAAATCTATTTTTTTGGATTTTTTTAGAGTCAGAGAGGTATTCTGTATGAGACTATAATGATGAATACATAACTTTATGCATTTATACAAACCCACAGAATTTTAGAGCAAGAAAGAGTAACGCTTAAGGATGCAAATTAAAAAAAAAATAGGAGGTTGTGGATCTCAGGAAGAAAATAAAGATGTTACAAAACAATCCAACTGTATTACATATGTGAAATGATTTCATTGAAGGGGGTGGGGGAAATGTGCTAATTCAAGTAACTTTGGACATAAACGAAACCTGAAAGAATTGACATAAAAGGAATGGATACAAGCACTATACTCTGGTTTATAAAGTTATTTTGGAGGGAGACATCAGTTAACAATTAGAATGCAGACACTTCTATATATTTATAATGCAAATAAACAATTAAATAAATGGATGGCGGATGATAGGAGTCAGTCTTCTCCCTGTTGGAGTGAAAATTTACATATAAGCAAGGAGAGGGAGAAAAATTCCAAATAACTTATGTAGAAACCCTACTCTCTAGGAAGTGGAGCTTAACTCCTTACTCTTTAAGTGTGAGTTAAAGCTGCACATAGTGACTTCTTTCCAAAGAGAATGGAAATAAGAAGAAAAAAAAAAACGGTACATTTCTAGTGGACAAATTTGACAAAACTCTCAGCCACGTGATCACAACAACCAGCGGCATTATGGAAAGCTGATACTATGTACTATTGATATGATGAAAATGATACTTCATCTCTGGTCTTTCTCCCCAAAACACATAACCCCAGTTTAATCATGAGAGGAGTAAAAAAAGCCAAGGCAAATAACCAATTGAGGAACTTTCTACAAAATAGGTGACTAGCGCTCCTCTGAACTGTCATCAGGATGAGGGATGTCTGAGAAATGTTTCCCAAACAAGGGGAGCTTATGTAGCCATAACTGCTAAATGTAAGATGTTCTGTATCAGAACCTGGAAAAGAAAGATTATAGTAGGTAAAAATAGACAATCTGGATACAGGATGAACTTTATACTATATCAATATTGGTTCATTAATTTTAATAAATGTACCACCGTAATTTAAAATGTTTATAGAGGAAACTGGGTGCACATTATATGGGAACATTCTTTACTGTCTTTGGAATTTTTCTAAATCTAAAATTTTACTAAAAGTAAAATTTCATTTAAACGCATCCATATGTGGTGTGCCTGGGTGGCTCAGTTGGTGAAGCATGTGCCTTCAGCTCAGGTCGTGATCCCGGGGTCCTGGGATCAGCCCCATGTTGGGCTTCCTGCTCAGTGGGGAGTCTGCTTCTCCCTCTCCCCGTGCCCACCTCCTGCACATGCTCTCTCTCACTCTCTCTCTCTCAAATAAATAAAGAAAATCTTTATAAAAAAAGTTAAAAAAATTTTTAAAAACACATCCATACACAAGTAGTCAAAAAAAAAAAGAAACAAAATCCCATTTGTCATGAGTTTATATTATATTTTTGGACACAGATTATAAACAGATAAATGCCAGATATATACAAATATATATTCATGCAATGACAAGTATTATGAGAAAATTAACAGAAGTAAAAGAGAATGACAAGGGTGCTATTTCAGATAGTTTGTTTAAAAAGACCACTTCAAAGAGGTAAAATCTAAATTAACTGAGTTGAAAATACTATCTCAGATATAAAGTAAGAAAGGAGAATGTCACAGTGGGAATGATCAATCCTGTCAAATGCCACTGAGAAATTTAGAAAGGTGAAAATTTAGTACCAACTTTAGATTTTTGACACTGTTGGAAAAGACAGTCGTGCCCAGCCTGCTGACCCTTGCGTGGTTCTGTAAGTGGGCCTTGGGCCTGCACATTTTTTAACGTGAAGATAAAAATCCTTCGCAGCTTGTGCTTGGCATATTGCTTTGTTTGGGAATCTCTTTCTGTGTCTGGGTTTGATGTACATATCTTTGTTCTTCTTAGGGTTGTGTGTCCTAGGGCACCTGGCCAGCCTCAGTGCTATATATGTTCCCAGCAGAGAGGGAATGGGGTTCTTCACCTTAAGCACAAGAGGTCACTGGGGACCAAGGTTTACTATTGAAGTTGAGCTTGATCTGTCTTTTCTATGCAAGTAAAACATCGTTCCATCCAGTGCCTATGTGAGTCATGTCTTTCTTGGTGACCTTGACATCTGCAAACCATACAACGAGTTGACATCTTAGAATGGCAGTTCCTACAGGTAGATATTGTTATGCTCTTTGCTATTCTTCATACAGTAGAGCGCCTCTGCTAGAGGTGGGAGCCCGTGTCAAGGCTCGATAGATGTAAGTTTGTGACTCTGAAAAGAATAGTTAAAGCAGAGTATTGGGGACAATGACCTGGCTGGCAAGGGCTCTAGGCAGACCTGGAAGTGAGATGTGTGGAAAACAGTGATGGGATAAGCTGAATCATGTGAGGCCTAATCAATGAGGGCCATGTTTTTTACACGTTAAGGTCTTTTTATGTCGTAAGGCATGCCTGTTTACAATGTTGATTTCCAAGAAACCAATGTGAGTACGTTGCAGCAGTGCTGTTAGGGATAGGAGTATTTTTCTAAGTGTGATTGTAAACCACTATAATTTTATTTTTGTTTGTTTCTTTAAGAGTAATATTTTTTACTTAATAACCCCATGATACAGAAAATGCATTTTATGA
The DNA here is from genome assembly GCF_017311325.1 of Ursus maritimus. NCBI lineage: Eukaryota > Metazoa > Chordata > Mammalia > Carnivora > Ursidae > Ursus > Ursus maritimus. The sequence continues at coordinate 56,427,780 of NW_024424452.1, forward strand.
GAAAAAAGTGGATGTTTGCTGAACTACTGGGAAACTGTTAGATTGGTGAAAGAGAGGCGTCATTAGATCAGAGTATGGTGATACGAGTGGGACAGAGAAATGTGAAGGGGACAGAAGGGGACAGCTGATAGTAGGCAGCTGAAAATATGGTTTGGAGTTCAGAAAAGAGGTCTGGACAGAGATGTAGGTTTTTGAATGTTCGACGTATCAGTTGTTATTAATACACTGGGAAATGAGTTTGCCTCACAAAGGCAGTACAGTGAGAAGAGAAGATAGTTTGATATAGGGACACCATAACCGAGCCTTGGAAGAACAAGCTAGATATTTTGGAGGAAGGCCACAAAGAATAGGATTCAAGTAGAGAGAATATAAAGAAAAGTCAGTAAGAGGACAATCATGAAAAGTATTTTTCAAAGATCAAAAATAGTGCTAAAAACTGTTCTTATGACTTAAAAAGATAGAGATCATTAATGTCTTTGTTGAGAACTTAGAGTGCGCCAAGATGTGAATTTAGTCTGTGTGTATCTATTATCTATCTATCATCTATCTATCTATCTATCTATCTATCTATCTATCTATCATCTATCATCTATCTATCTATCATCTATCCTCTATCATCATCTATCATCTTTATGCTTGGGTTATAGTTGTAAATGCATGTTAGATTGACCTTCTCAGTGATCCAAATTATTAGCTTGCTAGAATCGCCTACCTGTCTATTCTTGTCTTCCCTGCACAGTTGGATTAAAATCCATTTAGGAATGATCAGTGTTTCTTTACAGTGTTGATATCTGCCCTCCTCCCCACAACAATAAACATATAATTGATGCTCAGAGCTCTGGCCTAGTTTTGTTACTTTGTACAGAAAGATTTAAAAACAGTACAGAGTGAAGCCATAATATCCTTATTAATAGCTTTATTATACTTACTGAATTCAGTTACTTTTATGTCATTTATATTAACCAGGTGATCTTCAGGACACTCTAGGTATTGATATATATGTTCAGACAACCCATGCATTGGAAAATAAAATGAAACAGTTCATGCAAAGCATACTTACTGCAAATGCAAAATCCTTGAGATTATCAATAAGAAAATCAGTGAGCATTCTTTAATTATTTATTCCTTCTTATTTAGTATATTTATTTAATGTTTACTATGCACTTTTTATGTTAACTTAGAGTTAATTTTGTTTTAAATGGATTATTTAATTAAATTTTCATGCAAAACATATGATGTAGCTACTATTATTGCCACCCCTTGACAGAAAAGAGAAAGAAAGCAGAATAAGATTAAACCAGATGCCAATTACCCAGTCACTCTTGTCTCCTCCACACAAATTATGCTTTTTAAATTGCCATTCTTCTGGCCATTCATTTTCAGTCCTTAATTTGTAATGCCTACTTTTTTTTAACAACTGAACATTTGGCTTTCTACATACATGCAGATAATTTGCAAAAATAGCATTTTGATTGCCAGAGTGTATCTACAGCCTAAGTGTGTTCACACAGAAAGATTTTATAAGGTTTGCTAATAACATATTGTAAATGTGTTGTGTATTATTTAAACAATCTTCCACATGATATGTGGGTTTAATAATTTTATACATTCCCCTCATTGTTTAAAAATCATAAAAACATGCAATAAACCTGAAATGGTCAATTTGTCTCAGTTCTATTTCTTTCATATTCAGTAGCAGAAAAATAGTTCTAAGCCATCTGGCTGCTCAAAGAAAGTGAAAACTTGCATTCTATTTTGTGTTCTCTTTTGATAGCAAGCTTTGCTTTGGTTTATGGAGCATATTGCAGAATTTCAAGCAATGGATAATTGCAAATTACTAGCAGCAGGTGCACAGACTACTTACTAGTTTTATAATATAAAAAATACATTAAGAAAATGGTTAATTTATTATCATTCACTATTCTCTCATATGAGTACTTATCATGACATTTTATGAGAGATAAAAGTTTCATTTTTAACTTGTCATTTGTTTAACAAGCCAAAATATCCATGATGATTTCCAAGAATGAAGGAGATGATATATATGTATAGGGTTGTGCCTGGCATATAGTAAAAACTCTAAGGAATGGAAACTACTGTATTTATGCTTATGATTCAAATTAACGAACTATAGTACCTGTTAAATACTAAACACACATACTATAATACACTTTACATACTTACCTTTTTATTGGTTTCATCTCTTCCTGCCATCACCAGAACTCATCAGGAAAAAGTTCATATCCTTTAAAACATATGCATTTCAACTTGAACAGAGAACAACTATTGAAATGTAAGAGTTGTTTAGAATGGTAAACAACAGAATAAAGCAAATTCTCAATGTTTTCCCCCCCAATAATCAAGTGAAAGATGTATGTATTGTAATGGGTTCAAGGATCTGAGCAAATCAGAGCACAAATCTGAGTTGTGGGTGTGGGTGTCAGGGTTTCTCATCCCACCGATAAGCACTTTTTTGACACCAGCTGTGTGTCTCAGAATTCCACTCAAAGTTTACACTATTTATGCAAAGATAACATCAGCTTCCACAAGTAAAAGATCGGTGCGACCAAACTGCCCCCCACCCCAACACACTTCAGAAGCCAGTTCCAAGCCCAGGTTATTACCTTGATTCTGACTGACTGGCTATAAATCAAAGGTTCCCATGAACCCCCTCCTTAATTCCATTAGCTCGCTAGAACAGCTCACGGAACTCAGAGAAATTTTACTTACTACATCACTGGATATAATTCCTTTTCAAGGTTATAATTCAGGAACAGCTAAATGGCAGAGAGGATAGGGCAATGTATGGGAAAAAGGCATGGAGATCCATGCTCTCTCCATTCTCCCCACATCTACATGTGTTCACCAACATCGAAGCTCTCTGAACCCAGTCCTTTTGGGTTTTTACGGAGGCTTCATTACAGAGGCATGAGGGAATAAATCATTGTCCATTGTCCATTGGCAATTGATTCAACTTCCAGCCCTTCTCCCATCACAAGAGATGGAGGGTGGGGATGAGACTGAATGTTCCAAACTTCTTTTTTTTTTTTTAATTATGTTATGTTAGTCACCCTACAGTACGTCATTAGTTTTTGATGTAGTGTTCCATGATTCATTGTTTGCGTATAACACCCAGTGCTCCATGCAATATGTGCCCTCCTTAATACCTTTCACTGGGCTAGCCCAATCCCCCAACCATCCTCCCCTCCAAAACTTTCAGTTTGTTTCCCAGAGTCCATACTCTTTCATGGTTCATTTCCCCACTCTGTTTACCTCCCCCTTCATTTTCCCCTTCCTTTTCCTAACGATCTCACTGCTATTCCTTATGTTCCACAAATGAGTGAAACTATATGATAATTGTCTTTCTCTGCTTGACTTATGTCACTTAGCATAATCTCCTCCAGTCCCATCCATGTTGATTCAAATGTTGGGTAACAATTCTTTCTGATGGCTGAGTAATATTCCATCGTATGTATGGACCACATCTTCTTTACCCATCTGTCTGGTGAAGGGCATCTCGGCTCCTTCCACAGTTTGGCTACTGTTGAATGTTCCAACCTACTAATCACAAGGTTGGCTCTCCCTGCAAACAGCTCATATTTTAAGTGGTTCTAACATAACAAAACAAACCTTTTTAACCTAATAAAAGAGACCTTCTTATCTCTAATCACTTAGAAAATTCCAAGGGTTTTAAGAGCTCAGTTCCAGAAAGGAAACAAAGAACAAATGTATACTTATTATAGATTACAATAGCACATAATATATCCAGGTTAGTTGTAATTGCTAGTTTCCCATCTACAAATTCATCTTTTTTCTTCCAGTTTTATTGAGAAATAATTTAAATATATCACTGTATAAGTTTAAGGTGTTCAACTTGATGGTTTGACTTACATATATTATGATGTGATTACCTTAATAGGTTTAATTAACATCCATCTTCTCATAAAGATAAAATTTTAAAAAAAGAATAAAAGATAGGAAAAAATATTTCCCTGTGATGAGAAGCAGGATTTACTCTCTTAACAACTTTCCCTGTATATCATACAGCCCTGCTAACCATTGCCATCGCGTTGCACATTCCATCCCTAGTACTTATATATCTTATAACTGGAAGTTTGTAAATGTTTTTGCTCCAACTCAATAAAGCATATAAAAATAGAAGCAAGAAAATTATACTAGAGAGATAACCCAGATATTCGCTCTTATTTATTTTAACGTATCATCAAGTATTTTATTCAATGTCAATATTTTACTGCATTTCTTCTAATTTTGTAGCAAAATAAAGCACAACATCAGTGCATTAACATGTATCAATAATTTAAAGACCAGGGATGAAATTAACACTTTTCTCAGAAAAGATAATCCCAAACCTCCTTGATCCAAAAATCACACCTCCTATTCTGTTGGGTTTAGCTATATGCCATTCAGCACCACTTCAGTGCTTAAATTTACTGTATTTTCAAGATCATTATTGATATTAGGTATAACAAGAACCTATCCTGTTCTTCATCATCAGATACTTCACTATCTTTACCTTTTTATCTCTCTAATATATTTGAGAATTACCTTTTGTCTACTTCCACAAATGCATGTTGGGGCTTTAATGAAAATTACATTAAGCCTATAAATTAATTACTACTAATACCAGAGGCCATTTTCATTGGACATTGCAATTATTTTAACAGACTTGTAACTAATCCTTTGTGTGTGTGTGTGTTTCCCTTCTCCAATGGCTTCTCTTCTGATTCTGGAAAGTAAAAAAAGAAATCCTTGTGATTGTTTAGACTATCAAGTGAGCATCCAGGCCTGATTTTATTTCCTGCTTTTCCCTCTCTTGCTCACTCTGTTCCAGCCGAATAGTCTCCTTTGATGTTTAACTATGTACCAGTTCAGGAATGTTTACACCTCAGTATTTCTCTGCTCACAAAATCTTCCATAGTGTAGTGACACTGAGGTCGTGTCCAATAATTGTAGTTAATAGTTCACCCATCTCTAACAGTATCTTCTCTACTATTCAGTTTTGCTTTCCTCCATGTAACATTAATACCAAATAAAGTATGTATTTTATTTATTAACATGATTATTATCTTTCCTCACTAGAATGAAAACGTGAGGGTAGCATTCTTTGTCTCTTTTGTTCACCAGTGCTTATCACTGTATCCAACAGGTAGTAGGCACTCTATAAATGGTTCTTCTTTTTTTAAGATTTTATTTATTTATTTGAGAAAGAGCGAGGGAGCAAAAGAGAGCACAAAGAGGGTGAAGGGAAGAGGGAGAAGCAGACTCCCCACTGAGCAGGGAGCCGATGTGGGACTCAATCCTGGGACTCTGGGATCATGACCTGAGCTGAAGGCAGATGCTTAACCAACTAAGCCACCCAGCATGTTATAAGTGGTTCTTAAATGAATGCTCACATGAATGAATGAGAGTGAAAGCATGTCTGAATAAATGGATAGTGTCAGATTTAAAAAAAAATACCTAATACGTAATGTGCTAGCAGAACGCTTTGATTAAAATAAGATTTGGTATAAATTTCTTTGCATAAGATTATTATATATGATCTATAAAAGTGCTTTTGAAAGATTAAAAATATTTTAACATAATTCAATTGTTGATTAATTTTTCTGTAATATAGCAAATATCAGTGAACTCTATAAAAATTATACTTTCATGAGGAGGCAATAATATTTAAATAGCATATTTTTAATACACAATACTACATCAAACCTAGAGCATCAGCCTATTTTTCAACATTAATGTAGGCCTACGTTTCCATGACCAATAGACAAAACTAACTTCCTTTCTCTCTCTGTCTTCACTAGCTGAAGTTAGTCCTGATCTCAGCAGCTCTATGAAGAGACTCTCTTGGGGAGAAATGGAGGTCTCCTACTAAAAGCCTAAGAGAAATAAGGAATCCAGGCCTTCAGCTAACAGCCATGTGAGGGACTGGACGGCGATACTCCAGTCCCAGTGAAGTCTTTGGATGACTCACTAAAAATTTTGCACCAAAACCAACCAGCTAAACTCTTCCACTTAAAGAGTACATAAGATAATAATTCTTTATAGCCACTTACCTTCAGTAATTTGTTATATATCAATGGATGATTAATAGACTCTGTTATAGATATAAGCAGTAGTATCCCTTTCTATAACAGGCTAAAGTCGAAAATAAAAACTTTCCAATATTGCATATAATTGAAATAAATAAAAAATCACTTATGTAAATTTATTTTTAGTTCTTTCATAGGTAAAAAACAATTATACTTATTTTGTCCCTATTTCTGTTTTATATGAAACATATAATTTATCAGTGGGATAATATACTTTCTCAGATCATTTTTGTAATGCTCTTCATGGACCTGGAGGGACAGATGGCAAAATTAAGTCATAGAAATGCAGTTGGTCCTCCCTATTTGTGGATTATGTATTTGTGAATTCACTTACTTGCTAAAGCTTATTTTTAACCCCAAATCAAAGCTTGTGGTGTTTTTGTGGTCATTCAAGGACATGTTCAGAGTGGTGAACTAAGGAGGAGGAAAAAGGGACAAAAATGAGATGGTTTAACTCAAGTTTGAGATTTTAAAACATTTCAAGATGATAAAGCTATAAGCATGACAAGTAAGTTTGGATTTTGAGTCTCCTAATTGTCTTGTGAAATCCTGGATCTGTCACTTCTCCCGCAGTGGGCTCAGTGTTCTGAATAGCAAGCTGGTGTAATATCTAGAGGATGGATTGCTGAGAGAATTCAATTAGACTTACACACATACAGTGGTCGGCATAATTCCTGGCACATAGTTCAGTCAGTCATATTGTTATTGTAGCTGTTAATATTATGATTATAATCTTCACTAAATTTATGCTGTCTTAAGGCTGAGTTAAATGACAACTAGTATGGCCAAGTATACTCCTCAGTATTTTAAAGCAAATAAACAAAAACACAGCACAATTAGTTTTCATGCCCCTCCTCAAGGAAAATTTATGTGACTCCTGTTTACCAGAACATTCCAAAGTGTATCTCATAATTCTTATATTTAAAAAAATAGAGTAAAATTATTTGGGAGCAAACTAAGGTTTTTATACTTTTATTTAAGTAGGTACCTCACAAATATTTCTATGACAAACAAACCCCTTGAATTTTTCATATTTGCAAAACACATATATGTTTCTCATATAATGAACTGATTGTGCTGTAGTTACATTGTCTATGATGGATATTACCAGCGCCAAATTATTTAAACGAAATAAAGAAAAAAAGGGAAACCATGTAGAATTATGACTCATGGGATCACAGATTTAAAAGGCAAAAAAAAAGAACTTAGAAATTTAACCGAGAAATGGAAATCAGAGAGTAAGCTGGCATTTCTTCAAGCTAACCCCATCCTTAATGCTAAAGCAGCTTCATCTTCCTTAGCACATTCAGACAGAGTTTCATAAAAAGGCATTTCAATTTAATTTAAATTGGCTGAAACAATCAGATAGCTTTTTCTTTCCTAAATGACTTGCTTTTGCAATGGATGTAAAAGCTATTAGCTTTTTTTTTTTCTAAAAGTAGGTATGAGGTATGAGGATTTGTCTCTTGAGATACACTCCGATTATTAATAAAGAGGTTGTGAAAATTGAACATGACTTTCAGCCAACACAGTAGCACAGACTTTGTTAAGTGACAAGTGACATTAAGAGCCCTTGAGAGGCAGGTTTCTGTCAGAGGAAGGAGATTCATGTTAGTGTAAAGGGAATAAAATATTACCATTATAGAGAAGTTTAATTTCATTTCTTACCTGAGGATTAAAGTAAACTAAAGAGAACTTGTTGTTCAAGAGATTGTTATGACATCTGACTTTGTGAAACTCCTGTCTGACTTGGTGGTCATGAAGAACACCGTGATCCTTTTCCATTTTCTTCAAATTCTCAAGTTTCTTACTCAGTTTCTGGCTCTAGTTTATGCCTGGTAATGATGACATAAATATTTCCACGTTGATTGTCTATTTCCTTTCATTTATGGTGCCGCAAAATTCTTAAACTCCACCATAACTCGATGGCACGTTCATGTGTCACACTTCGGATCTTCGTACTGCTCAAAACTACTGTGTCTCTCAAATCTCCGGTTTAATTATCAACTTCTGTCTTTTGGTCTTTCTCATAACAGCTCCTTTTCTCTCTTCTCAAATACCTGGTGTTTCTGCTCTTGACACCAGTTGCTGTGATTATATAATCTCCAACAAAATTAATGTAACATAGTTAGAAATTTCATAATGCATTTGCATCTTTAATCTGCCACGAATTCCCTGATATTTTTGCTTCACTAATTTTTAACCATTAGTATTCTGTATTGTTGGTTTTGAGTTTTAGGAGAAAGTGGAGAACTTGGTTAGTGGAACCTATTATTGTTGCAGGAAATAAAAATCAGACCGCTGGGAAACCAAACTACTCGGAGAAGTAGGAGAACTCAGGTATATTTTACGCCAGGGGACCCAGCCGGGCTTGCACTTGAAATTCTGGGCCCTGGGCAGGGGGTTATAGAGCTTTTATAGGGGAGCACAGGGGTCAGGTTCCAAGAGCTGTGTTGACTGCTGATAGGTGGGTTTAAACTGGGGAGGTGTTGCCTTAGGCAGGAACAGTGGTCAGGGCCCAGAGCATGTGGTGGGAAGCCCGTTTACAGAAGAAAAAGAAAGGGCTGGTTATCTCTTGATCCCAGTGGGGCTTCTGGTAATCTCTAGCTATTATTAGTAACTTCCCTTCTTTGGGTGCCTGCCTTTACTATAATTTGACTTTTTCAAATTCTTTGAGCCCTTTCTTTTATTCAGGGATGATTAAATATAGTCATTGCTTATGTCTTATGCACATTGTCTGTTCTTTCTCTTGAGGTGATTCAATTCTCACTTCTGTGAAAATGCTCTAAAATTGATAGCTCTAACTATAATTTTCTAATGAATTCCCTATATACTGGTTCTCTCTCTCTAGAGAGACCATCCACACAACTAGATTGAAAGGGATGGGAAATTATATTGACTCCAATTCCATCCCTTTCAATCTAGTACTCAAGCATCTCAATAAACAAATTCTTTTTTCAAGAATTGTTATTTCTTAATAAGCTTTATTGAATTTTAATTCACAGGCCATGTAATTCACACACTTGAACTGTACAGTTCAATGTGATTTTTAATATATGCATAAACAAGTACAGCTATCAACACGGTCAATTTTAGAACATTTTCAATACCTCAAAAAATAATCCCGCATCCTTTAGGTATCTATTTCCCACTAATTTACTTTCCATCCCCTATTCTTTCAAATGAATGGAATCATATAGTATGTGGTCTTTTATGACTGAGACTGACTTTTTTCAGCATACTATTGTCAAGGTTCATCCGTGTTGTGGCATGTTTCAGTGCTTTGTCACCTTTAATGCTGAATAGATTTCTATTGTAAGGCTATACCACATGTTGTGTATCCATTTATCCTTTCACATTTTGGTTGTTTCCACCTTTTGGCCACTCAGAGTAATGCTGCTGTAAACATTTATGTACAAGTTTCTGTATGGGCATATATTGTTATTTCTCTTGGGGATATATCAAGCAGTGGAATTGCTGGGTCATATGGCAACCCTACGTTTAAAAGTTTGAGGACCTGCCAGACTTTCCCACAGCTGCTGCATCATTTTACATTCCAACCAGCATTTGGGTTCTGATTTCTTTCATTCCTTGCCAATGCTTGTTGTTATTTGTTTTTTTATTCTAGTCATTCTACTAGATTTGAAGTGGTATTTCACTGTGGTTTTGATTCACATTTCCCTGATGACTAATGATGTTGAGCATCTTTTCATGTACACACTGGCCATTTGTATATCTATCATCGTCTTTAGAGAAACGTCTATTCAGAACATTTGCCCATTTTTAATTGGATAATTTTTTCTTTATTACTGAGTTAAAAAGTTTTTTTTTTTTGGTATATTCTAGATACTAGTGTCTTATAGTATATACGATTAGCATATATTTTCTCTAATTGTGTGGATGGTCTTTTCACTTTCATTATGGTCCTTTGAAGCACAAACCAAACAAACCAAAAGGTTAAAAATAATTTGAATCAAGTCCAATATATCTATTATTTTCAGAGCCAGGTAAATTTACTTTAAAATAGAAAATTACTTTAATACAATAAGTTTTAAAACAATTAAAATTTAAACAAAAAGAAAAAAGCCATTTGATCCCAGGGAATCCAAATGGGATAAATTTACATAGGCATTTGAAATTCACTGAAGAACAACTAGAAACAAGAGCAATGTCCTTCCTATCTCTGATAGATAGGCGGGTTCCACCTGTGCTCCAGGTGTCTGCTCATGTAGTAAGGGTGCAGCCTACAGCCCAACACTGGACATTCCGCCCAGAAAGCTGCCATATGAAAAGGGTGACCACAAACAGTCAACACCTCTGTGACCCAAACAGATGTTTAAATGTTGTGAAGGGAAGTGCCAACAGTTCTTTCCAGGTGTAGCATAAAGGTAAATAAGGAGATCTATGAGGAACATTCAAGAGTTCTGGGAATGCTAAAGATGTGTTATCTAAGGAATTACAACAGTGCTTCCAAAGTACTAAATCCAAGCTTTGTTCAGCTTGCAGCCAACTGCAGAGTGGCTCCCCTGAAGTGCTGGAGCACTTAGTCTGTATGCGGTTTCCCCTAGGGCTTTTCCTCGTAAAACTTCTCAAATATGTTCGCTCTGCTTTTATCCATAGGTGAAACCATTTTTGGTAAAGGTAAACAGGAAACACTACATTATCCCTAAGACACTCCAGCCAATATGATGTTGGCATGGTGACGGTAAAAGCCAAGGTATGGTCAGTGAATGTGTTGCAAGCTTTATAGGTACATGTCTTCTAAAGCAGATGTAAAACTGACATTATCTTGTAACTTACAAAGCTGAAGTAACAAAGAAAAAGGCAAAAGCATATTCCATCAGTTGACAAAGCTGATGATTAACCAAGAAAACCAACATTTTGGGGAAAGATACCGTTTATTTATTTGAGAGAGAGAGAGGGTGTGAGGGAGAGGGAGAAGCAGACTCCCCACTGAGCAGGGAGCCTGATGCTGGGCTCCAATCCCAGGCCCCTGAGATCATGACCTGAGCTGAAGGCAAATGCTTAGCCAACTGAGCCACCCAGGTGCCCCTAGAATGCCAACTTTTATATTTGATAAGCAGGAGCAAATAAACAGCACCTTGGAGTAAGGACGACATAGCCTACTATCATATTCATTGGTTTTCCTTTCAGATTTACCGTAAGTGCCAAAAGGAAATTCAGGTCTTGGGTCTTTCCAAGGAACAGTCATTTGCTTTCTCTAGTTCACTTGCTAATCCAATGCCTGCTGGAATAAGGACTAGCAAATTCATCTTTTTGTTCAGGAGGACAGGTAATATAACCACTGTGTGGGAGCAGAGCCAAATCACTGCTTTGGTGGGTAGTCCAATCAGGCACTTGTCTTTCCTTCAGAAACTGATGTTGTTCTTTAAGTGCCAGGAAATCAAAAAGAAGATGAAATGCAGTAACGAAGAAGGTTGAAGTTGGTGTCTGTAGAAATTCCTTTCACCTCTTCAGCAACTGTCTTTGAAAACCCAAACTACTGCAGGGAGAACATGGAATCTTGCTTATGAATCCAGAAGGTATATTCTCCTCAGTGACATCTTTTTGTAGGACACTATGAGAGGTAGCCCAACAGTAGAATGATTTATGAATTTGTGATCATCAAATCCTTCACTTGATTGCTTAGCTGAACTATGAACAGAGGAGGGAGGTAACATACATTTTTTTTTTTCTAACTGGATCATCTTAACCTATCCATGCACATGAGCAGAAAGAGAGGACTCATCAAAAACAATGTCATTTGCCCCCACATTTAGTGTTACTTTCAGCTTCCACCTGTGGTGTAGCAGATTCTCCTGCAAGATGGATTTCTTTGGGTTTCATGACTATGTAGGAAGTAAGAGGATTTATAAGGTGCACTTGTTTCCCATTACACCAAGGTAAATTTCCAGCGTGATGGAGAAAAATATAGGTATATAGCATCCCATTATGGTTTGGAAACATGAACTGTCCTAGCACGTTTGGAGTCCACATCAAAGTCTTCCATTGCAATACCAAGTAGACATTGCTCTCAGCACCAAGGTGAACCTTGTGGTGGTCTACACACTGAGCTGAAATTTGGGCCTCCCGGTCAGGTAGAGTTGGATACAGTTCTGTTGCAGGCACATGGGAGGCTATAGACATGGCCATCCATGAGGAACACACTGCTGAGTCATGAAGGAGCTGCAGTCACATCACAAGGTGCCTGTTGCACCCTCCCCACTCACGTATACACTGCTACTGCTGTAGGAGAACCAGGAGCGTGGGTGTTGCTGTTGACCTCTCTGTTGACCTCTCTCTGGGCCTTGCATGCTCCCACTTGCCTTGGGTTTCACCTAAGTGCTGCAGGTCTGCTTCTGGAAACCCAAATTATCTATTTTATCTTTTGTTGCTGAACTTTTGTTGCCGTATTTAATAATTCATTGTCAAATCAAAAGTCATAAAGATTTATTTCTATATTTTCTGAGAGTTGTATAGTTTTAGCTCTATAGTTTAGCTCTAGCTTTAGGTCTTGGATCCATTTTGAGTAAATTCTTATATATGTTGTGAGGTAAAGGTCCAGCTTCATTCTTTTATATATGGTGTTGGTCTCAGAATCATTTGTTGAAGGCTATCCATTAAATGACCTTTATACTCTTGTGGAAAAACACTTGACTCTACATGTAGTTTCTGGACTTTCTAGTCCACTGATCTATATGTTCACCCTCACTCGACACTGTTTTGATTATCACTGCTTTGCAGTAAGTTTTGAAATGGAGGAGTATGTATCCTCCTACTTTGTTCTTTCTTCTTTTTTCTTGGTTGTTTTGCTATTTTGGGTCCCTTGCATACCTACATGAATTTTAAATCAGTTTGTTAATTTCTACAAATAAGTTATTTGTGATTTTTACAGGAATTGCATTGAATCTCTGGGTCACTTTGGAGAGTATTACCAAAAGGCTTAAAAGAAAACATGGGATGTTTTTCTATTTATATTTATTCAGATCTTTAAAACTATTTCTATCAATGTTCTTTAGTTTTCAGAATTTAAGTTTTATACTTTTGTTACATTTAATCCCATCTTATTATTGTTGATGCTCTTAAAAATGGAATTTCTTTATTAAATTTATTTTCAGATTGTTCATTCAATTGTTTAGAAATATAAATGGTTTTTCTGTACTGATCTGTATCTCACAAACTTATTGAATTATTTATCAGTTCTAATAGTCTTTCAGTGACTTCTTTAAGAATTTCTGTGTACCAGATCGTGTATGGATAGAGACAGTTTACTTCTTTTCCAATCCGGATGCCTTCCACACCCCACCCCTCCCCCACCCCTCCTTTCCTAATTTCTTTGGCTAGCACCTCCAGTACAATGTTGAATAGAAGCAGTGGGACTGGATTTCCTTGTCTTCTTGATCATAAAGGAAACAGTCTTTCTCCATTAAGTCTGATAAAAGCTGTGAGTTTTCAAGTTTAGAAAGTTTTTTCCCTTCCTAGTTTGCTGAGTGTTTTCATCATGACATCATGGAGGTGTGTTAGTTGCCCCCCCCCCCAAATAATTAAGCTACATGCATTGAGATGAACTTTGCAGTTTTTTTTTTTTTAATTCTATCAATTTGAATGTTGTTACATTAATTGGTTGTTGGATATAAAACAAGCCTTCCATCATTGGGGTCAATTCCACTTGGTCACAGTATAAATATTTTTTTTTTTATGTTGCTAGAATCAGTTTTCTAGTATTTTGTGGAGGATATTGCACCCATATTCATAAAGATATTGGTACAGAATTTTCTTTCCTTGTGATTTCTTTGGTTTTGATACAATACTGGCCTCATAAAATAAATTGAGAAGTGTTCCCTCTTCTTCTATTTTGTGGAGTTTGTAAAGAACTGGTATTCTTTGAACATGTGATAGAATTGAGGAGTGAAGTCATCTGGGCTTGGTCTTTTCTTTGTTGGTAGTTTTTTTTTTTTTTTAATTGAGTAAATTTTGGCACTTGTTATAGTTCTAATCAGATCATCTATTTCATCTTGAGTCAGTTTTGGTAGTCTATGTCATTCTACAAATTTGTCCACTTTATCTAGGTCACTCGTTTTGTTGGCATACAGTTGTTTATAGGATGGCTTTACAATACTTTCTATTTCTGTAAGATTGCTTTTCAAAGAATCTTCTTTTGGTTTCATTGATTTTCCTCGTTTTCCCAATCTCTACTTCAATAATTTTTGCTTTAATTTTTCTTCTTTTTTCTTGTTTTAGGTTTAGCTTACTTTTCTTTTCCTAGAGTGTTAGATTGTTAGGTTATTGATTTGAGATTTTTCCTTTTTCTTACTATAAGGCTTTACAGCTGTAAGAAAAAAATTTTTTTTCCTAAGCACTGGTTTACCTGCATCCCATAAGTTTTCATATATCTTTATTTTCATTGATCTAAAATTATTTTCTGATTTCTCTTTTGATTTTTTTCTTTGACCTATTGGTTACTTAGACATGTGTTTTTAAATTTCCACATGTTTGTGAGTTTCCTGAATTGTCAATTATTGTTGATTTCTAATTTATTTCATTGTTTTCAAAGAACATATTTTATATTATTTCTACTTTTTCAAATCAATTGAGATTTCTTTTATGGCCTTAGTGAATGGTCCAACCTAGAAAATATTCTATATGTCCTTGAAAAGAAAGAATATTCTGTCGTTGTTGGGTCATAGGTTCTATAGCTTTCTGTAAAATCCAGGTAGTTTATAGTCTTTTATTTCCTTGTTGATCGTTGGTCTTGTTCTATCCATTTCTGAAAGTGGATGTTATGGGTTGAATTGTGTCACCTTAAAAAAGGATATATTGTGGTCTTAAACCCCCAGTACCTGTGAACGTAATCATATTTGAAAACAGTTTTGCATATTTAATGAAGTTAAGATGAGGTCGTCAAGGTGGGTTTTAATCCAGTAACTTAATACAGTATGACAGAGAAACCCAGACGAAGAGGGAAGATGACTATGTGAAGATTGAGGTGGAAATTAGAATTATGCCCAAAGCTAAGGATCACTGGAGACTTCAGAAGCTACAACAGGCCTGGAAGGATATTTCCCTAGAGATCTGGAGGAAACATGATTCTGCCAACATTTTGGTTTTGGACTCCTACTCTCCAGAACTGTGAAACAACAGATATCTATTTTTTTCAGCCACCTTGTTTGGTGCACTTTTTAATGTCAGACCTAGGAAATTGATACATTAGAGCATTGACGTCTCCAATCATTATTATTGAATTGTCCATTTCTTTCTTCACTGTGTCATTTTTTCTTCATGTATTTTGATGTTCTGTTATTAGATGAATATATTTTATAATTAATATATACTCCATGTGAATTAACCCTTTTATTATTATAAAACACCTCTATCTTTAGTAACATTTTTTTTCTTTTAGCATCTACATTCATATAGTCATTCCAGCTTTCTTATGGTTGATATTTCATTAATGAAATTAAAATGCTAAATTAGAAAATAATCACTCAATGAAAAAGAAAGCTGTAAAAAATAGAAGAATATGAAAGATATGGGATATATAGTGAACAAAATGTAAAATGATAGATGCAATGTTCAATAACTATTTTTGAAATGTTTAAAATTAAGTCTTACCTCCTCAAAATTCTGAAAGATTTTGTGCACAACTGCAATTATTTATTCCTGAAGGTGTTTGGTGGAATATCATTATGTACTAATATTAACTCTGTAAGTTTTAATAGTATGTGTCTTTTAAAGAATTCTTCTAATTTTTCTAAGTTGTTGACTATCAGAATGAGTTGTTCATAATATTCCACAAGAAAGCTTTTAAATTTGTTTTTTGTTGTTCTTGTTTTGTTTGTGTTTTAGAGGGTTCTCTTTTTTATTTTATTTTTATTTTTTTATTTTTTTTAGGGATGGGGCAGAGGGAGAGAGAGAGACTCTTAAGCAGGCTCCATACCCACCCTGTGATATTGACTTGGGCCTTGATCCCACAGTCCTGAGATCATGACTTGAGCCAAAACCAAGAGTCAGACACTGAAACAACTGAGCCACCTAGGAGCACCAAAACTTCTATTATTTATAAACTGTGTATTGATACTCCTTCTCTCATTTGTGATATTGTTAATTTGTGTCTTTGCTCTTTTTTTCTTGCTCAGTGTGCTTGGAGATTTAACAATTTTATTGTTGGTTTTTTTCTAAAGATTTTATGTATTTATTTGAGACAGGAAGAGCAAGAGAGAGAGCAAGATAAAAAGCTTCTGCACAGCCAAGGAAACAGTCAAAAAATTTAAGAGGCAGCCCATGGAATGGGAGAAGATATTTGCAAATGACACTACAGATAAAAGACTAGTATCCAAGATCTACAAAGAACTGCTCAAACTCAATACACATGAAACAAATAATCAAACCAAAAAATGGGCAGAAGACACTTTTCCAATGAAGACATACAAATAGCTAACAGACACATGAAAAAAATGTTCAAAATCATTAGCCATCAGGGAAATTCTAATCAAAACCACATTGAGATACCACCTTACACCAGTCAGAATGGCAAAAATTGACAAGGCAGGAAACAACAAATGTTGGAGAGGATGTAGAGAAAGGGGATCCCTCTTATGCTGTTGGTGGAAATGCAAGTTGATACAGCCACTTTGGAAAACAGTGTGGAGGTCCTTTAAAAAGTTAAAAATTGAGCTACCCTATGATACAGCAATTGTACTACTGGGTATTTACCCCAAAGAAACAGATGTAGTGAAGAGAAGGGCCATATGCACCCCAATGTTCATAGCAGCATTGTCCACAATAGCTAAATCGTGGAAGGAGCCGAGATGCCCTTCAACAGATGACTGGCTTAAGAAGATGTGGTCCATATATACAATGGAATATTACTCAACCATCAGAAAGAACGATTACACAACATTTGCAGCAACATGGACGGGACTGGAGGAGATTATGCTAAGTGAAATAAATCAAGCAGAGAAAGACAATTATCATATGGTTTCATTCATTTATGGAACATAAGAAATAGGAAGATCGGTAGGAGAAGGAAGGGAAGAATGAAGGGGGGTAAACAGAAGGGGGAATGAACCATGAGAGACTGTGGACTCTAGGAAACAAACTGAGGGCTTCAGAGGGGAGGGGCGTGGAAGATTGGGATAGGCCGGTGATGGGTATTAAGGAGGGCACATATTGCCTGGTGCACTGGGTGTTATATGCAAATAATGAATCATGGAACATCGCTCCAAAAACTGGGGATGTACTGTATGTTGACTAATATAGCAAAATAAAAATTGAAAAAAAAAAAATGAATGAGGGTTAGGGCAGAGGGTGAGGTAGAAGCAGACTCCCCGCTGAGCAGGTAGCCTGACATGGGGCTCTGTCTCAGGTCCCTGAGATCATAACCTAAACCAAAGGCAGCCACTTAACTGACTGAGCCACCCAAGTGCCCCAACAATTTTATTGTTTTAAAGAACCAGTTCTTGGTTTCATTGACATATCTATTTTTTTTCTTGTATCACTGCTTCCCTGCCTGACATTTCTTTTCTTCTCCTTTAATTTACTATTCTTTTCCTCATATCTAAAGTTGTAAAATAAGGTCATTTATTTGAGAACGTTCTTCATTTTTAATCTAGATATTTAGTGACTCTAAAGCTTTTCTGTAAGGACTACTTTAGCTTCAACCCAATAAATTTGGATAAAATGTTGATTTGGATAAGTTGTCTCACAATATGTTTTTCCCTGACAATGCTTACTTGTATTACATTATGTCCAATGAAATTCTATCACACATATTTGTTGAATAGTTCTCTCCAGTAGTTAATCACATACAACTGTATGCATGCATTTTAATGTTTCTTATGTATATAACTTTTATATTTGATAAACTTTTATCTATTTAAAAGTAGAGATTGTAGTTTGTTGGGTTTTTTTTTTTTTGAGATTGTAGGTTTTTTTTTTTAATGTGTCCATGAAACATCTAAATTCATGGCTATGAAAGAAAATGGGTTAAATTGAATTGATTTCAATTAATTTGAATTCAAACATGGTCTGAATTTGCAATGAAAGAAAACATACTTGGAAAAATATAATGAAAACAACAAGGGTTTTTTTAATATATATAAGAAAAAAAGGTTTTGTTTCCTTCACTGCAGATAGGACTGAATCAAGGAATTTGTTTCTTTCAAAACAAACACATTGTTTTTAAATTTTTATCAATCTGAGATAAGATGAGAAACTTGAGAAATTGATGAGAAAATCTATAAACCTATGAAAGCCTAGAGTTTACCATAAAGATCTTAATTTAAATCACAATGGTCTACATAATATATTGTATCAATTAGTGTCATTTTCATTTTACCTCGTAATCATTTGTTGTTGTTTTAAAGTTCCTACTCTTTGTTAAACAGTTTTCCAACAGAATTTCAAAAACCAAAATAAGTATGCTGATAATTTTTCAGTTATCAAAAATATAGCTAGGCTTGATAGTATGCAATTATTTCCTATAATTCAGTATTGTGAATCAAGTTGTATCAGTTTTATAATGTTTTTTATGTTTTTAAAACCCACAGCATATGTTTAGAAACTACAGAAAATTACAAAAACACATTTCTTGGTTTTAAGTATTGCTGTCAATTATGGAAAAAACAATCTACTAAGTAAAAGCATTCGTAGTGCAACTACAAATCCCTTAGGAAATTTTAAAACGTGACTTAAAAATTTACAATGGTGATGGGTAGTAAGGAGGGCACGTATTGCACGGTGCACTGGGTGCTATACACAACTAATGAATCATCGAACTTTACATCAACCAGGGATGTACTGTATGGTGACTAACATAATATAATAAAAAATATTATTATAAAAAAATATATACTAAACAAATATTGAAAAAAAAATAATTAAATAAATAAATAAATAAAATTTACAATGCTGGAAATATTCGAGCATTACTAACCTAATATAAATTCAACAATGACCTAAAAGGATGGCATTTTTTCTGGCTTTTTCTTTTTTTTTTTTTTAAGATTTTATTTATTTATTTGACAGAGATAGAGATAGCCAGCAAGAGAGGGAACACAAGCAGGGGGAGTGGGAGAGGAAAAAGCAGGCTCATAGCAGAGGAGCCTGATGTGGGGCTCGATCCCATAACGCCGGGATCACGCCCCAAGCCGAAGG
Organism: Ursus maritimus; assembly: GCF_017311325.1. Taxonomy (NCBI): domain Eukaryota; kingdom Metazoa; phylum Chordata; class Mammalia; order Carnivora; family Ursidae; genus Ursus; species Ursus maritimus. The sequence goes on from NW_024424452.1 coordinate 56,447,045, forward strand.
CAGACACTTAACCGCTGTGCCACCCAGGCACCCCTCTGGCTTTTTCTAACACTGAGAATATCACTTTTTCTTGTTCTATTCAGTAGAATGGTATTGATTTTTTAGAAGCAAGATATTGCTAGCAATCGTGCATTTCTTCTTATAAATACTCATGTTTTAGAATTATGACTTAAAAATTGAATAATGTAAATGTAAATAAATGTAATAATGTAAATAAATATATATGTAAATAAATAATTGCATTAAGCAGATTAAAAAGTAAGACGACATTTAAAGATTGTGACTAAGGAAGGTATCAATTGTTCTTAGCTCTACAGTTATTTGCACTACTGCCCTTAGTGTTAACAGTTCTTACAGCAACTCGGCACTCCTCAAATGTTCTCCAATGCTTTTCTTTTGCCCTACAGTAAAGAGAAACCATAGATGACCAACAGAAACAAGTTTAAATCACGATATTTATGGCATTTAGATAAATAGTTAGCACTCTTAAGATAGGAAAATCAACTTTATAAAACAGTCATTCTAACAAGATTGCATGTTGCTCCTGAAAACATACAGTTTTGATACATTAGGGATACAATTAGTAATAACTAAAGGTTTAGTGTTTCAGAAAACCCCCACAGAATAGCAAAAAAATTCTATAACTTATGTGTTTCAAAGAGGGAAGGTGAATTTGAGAAAGACTATCAATCAAGCATGAGTTATTCTAGTAATTTTGGATAATATTGTGGCTATTTTTATTTATTTATTTATTTATTTATTTATTTTAATTTTTTTAAAGATTTTATTTATTTACTCGACAGAGATGGAGACAGCCAGCGAGAGAGGGAACACAAGCAAGGGGAGTGGGAGAGGAAGAAGCAGGCTCGTAGCAGAAGAGCCTGATGTGGGGCTCGATCCCAGATCGCCGGGATCACGCCCTGAGCCGAAGGCAGACGCTTAACCGCTGTACCACCCAGGCGCCCCATGGCTATTTTTATTTAAGGCAGACACTAGGGTGGTGTTTTGATTCATATACCAGGATGAGTTTGAAGATGCCTATATGACTCTAGTAGCCACAGTTACAAACCTAGGCAAAAAAAATTATAATAATATTGTTAATAGATAAGGTTTTTCTTGATGCAGTTTCCTTTGTTCTCCCCCATTTCACTCATATTATAATTTTACCTTTCCTATTTCGACACATTTGGTGAACCAGTCCATTTTCCCTTGTCTTGTACCCTAAATCAAAAAGGTTTTCCTATTTCCTATAACAAATCAAATGTAAGTCAGGGGCTATGATATCATTTCTGTCAGAAATACTTAATAAGTGTAATATTTCCTTGAGAAATGGTTAGCTTAGCTCCTGTGAAAAGACATCCAAGTTAGATGAAAGAGACAAGAGTATTTTGTGCACAATTATCATTGACAGTACACCTAAAACCATACCAACAAAAAAGCTATACCAAAGAATCACCAGTGAAAAGCAGCAACAAAAAATTACTTACATTGCATCTTAAAGACAAATCAACTAACTGGTTGGTTATGAAAACTTCTCTCTTATCCACTTGGTCAGGACCTGACTTCTTTTATCTTTTCCCGTACCTTTCTTTCTTTTTGTCTGTGTAATTTAAACATTTAGTACTGTTTCTCTGGGCAAGCAGTTTGTTTCATTTTCATACACCTGGCTTCTTTTCATTCATTACATTGTATCTTAATTGTGGACAGTGTCAAATGTTGTTCCCCAATCGCTGTTTCCATAGAGTGATGAAATATTTCTTTTGATTTTTGATTGACATTATCTTCATTAATTTAATTATTTTTATTTTCAATTTTGCACCTATTTATCATTTGTTTATTCCAGTCTTTTCCCAATGGATGATGACTTTCACAAACAATAAATGTTTGTGAAAATCATCGATGTATATTAGTTATGAGGAATTAAAGATGATTTGCCTTATTAGTTATTAAAGCATAACATATAAACTACCACACATGTATATGTGTGTGATGTATGTAATACAAGAACATATATATGTGATATGCATGTTTATGTATTGTACCATACACATATGTGTGTACATATGCATGGGTGTATATGTATATGTGAGTATATATATGATGAAGACGGCCCCACATTTCATTAAGAAAGGTGTTCAGAAAACAGGTGGTATGGGGTGCCTGGGTGGCACAGCGGTTAAGCATCTGCCTTCGGCTCAGGGCGTGATCCTGGCGTTATGGGATCGAGCCCCACATCAGGCTCCTCTGCTATGAGCCTGCTTCTTCCTCTCCCACTCCCCCTGCTTGTGTTCCCTCTCTCACTGGCTGTCTCTCTGTCACATAAATAAATAAAAAAATCTGTCTCTCTCTCTGTCAAATAAATAAATAAAATCTTTTAAAAAAAAAGAAAACAGGTGGTATAAAAATGTTTCTCTTCGTTACATTATTAATTTGCTATCCTAAACTAGAAGAAGGAAATATAGAAAAATATCTTTGTAAATTAGCAATGAGATGATACATTTGAAGCAATTTAAATGCAAATTGAAACAAAACCATTGCAAGAGATATTAATTGATATGATTACATCAAAGTCAGGATTTAGTTAAATGAAAGACACAATAGACACAATTTCCAGTCAGAGGGCATATCAGGGAATGATACTGAAATATCTAAAATCATCAAGGGAATAATATTGGAAAATTAATAAGAATAAAATTTTATATTTCAATCTAATCTAACAAAAATATAAAGCTGAATAAAGTCAGCTGTTGGTAAGAGTGTAGAAGAAACTGACAATTACCATATTGTTGATCTTTTTAGATTTAGTCATTTGGATGGGTGAATAGTAGCTGTTAAAAAAAAGAAAAACTGCTAGAAATGTCCAACATAACAACTGTTCTATACATATCTGTGAATCTGTTAGCACTCAGGCAAATTAAGTGTTCACATAATCCCACTATTTCTATTCCTGAGTAGTAGACGTATCCCAGAAAGATTATCCTACTGTTCTCTGGGTTCTCTGTACAAGGATGTTCTTCCACTGTCACCAAGGACAGCAGGGAGTCATCGGTAGGCTGGAATTCCATCTGTGCAGGAGTTTAAGTAAAATGCAGACACACACTACGAAGAGGAATGCGGCAGCATTAACAGATTCTACTAAAGCAGGCTGTTACAATATATAGCTGGATATTTAAGAAATAGTACCAGCCCAAATTATACATCCACTAGTGAATCGATAAACAAAACGTGGTGTGTTCTCACAATGGAACACTGTATGTAAATAAAAAGGCATGAGCGCTAACATTTAATGAAAGCCCCATGCTAAGTGAAAAATCCAGACACGTGTAACTGTATATGATGCCATAGGATGCAGAGAGAGGATATGAAATTGTGAGTGATAGAAGAGAAGTGAATGGCAATCTGAACATTTCTGAAAGAAATGGTGAAAGTCATGTACTAGAAGATCTTATGTTTGGGGATGCTAGGAAGAAGGAAGGTATTCGTGATTTATCCCTGATGTTTTCGTAATGGCACTCATTGGCAGTTTCTGTATGTCAGGTGAAATGTTACTGCACAATTGCTGATGCAAACATAATTATCTCCAGAGTTGCAGCATATTGGCTCCTTTTGGTATTAGGAAATGAGATATAATTTATTCTCAAGCTGGTACGTTTTGGCTGCCTTCCACCTATTTCCAGAAGTGGGATGTGCATAGTGAATATACTGGTATCAATTATTGTCCTAAATGCATTAGAGAATGTGACATCACTTCTTTCTCCCTGATCCAAGGGAGTTCTCATTGTAGCTCTATAAAAATAAAAATATATAAAAATATTGGGATTGGGTCATAGAAAAACTCAGTGTGATATATAGCTTATATATTGAATTATTTGTCTATGATTCTATTGGTTCTTTTGAAGTGATAAAACAGCACCAGTATACACTAAAGGGTGAACTTCACAATATATGAAAGTCCAATCACTATGCTGTACATAGTGATTAAACTGGTGCAGTGCTGTATGTCAATTATATCTCAATAAAACTGAAAAAAGAAAAAAAACACCAAAAATTGATTGGAGATAATCTACTTGTGGTGAAAGCCAATGTTTTAAAAAAAATATGTTGTGCATTAAACTGAAAAATACCATGGTTTTCTGATAATCGTTCTTAAATATGTTTCAATTAATATTGAACAATAGAAATTATTGTAAGGATTTTTTTTGAAACATGTTCACAATCCAGAATATGCTGAACCATTTTCCAAAATACAGCATGCTCAAACTACTAGCATTTACATATGTAGATATGTGAGAAAATTTTCCTTACAAGTATGCTCCATTCAAGCAGAACCATTTCGACCAGGAGATAAGAGTCTCAATGAACTCTTAGCTATGAGTGTCACCAGGGCAAGTAAAGATCCTTGAAGTCAGGAAATAGCAGCTTGGGAGAGGAGTCAGCATTGTGACGGGCAACTGACTGTGATGACCAGGAGTTAGGAATGCCGGTAGGAAACGGGGAATGGAGGATTGTTTACCTTGCAGGCTAATACCTGGGTACTTCTTGGTACTCCCTTGTCCAGTTTTTATTGTAAATGCACAAGCACAGCAGCTCCAGACTAAGAGGTCATGGTGGTCAGGTGCTCAAACGCAGTGATGAAACCACAGGATAAATCTTGGGTGATTGTTTTTATTAATTTAGCTGGGAAAATATTGAAGTATAACACTACAGCCACCCACCATATAAGATTGATGAAATTGCTTACATGACTTGTCTTTAAACTTCTGCTTATGATACTGTCATCATATAAAATATAAAAATGTTTACGCCTTTGTTTTTAGAACTTTGCCTCTTAGTATGTTTTTAAAATTTGGCTGTAACTAAAAACTCAGAGTCTAATTAATTCAGTGACCTCAATTAATGTCTGTAATCATGGTTCATTTATGTGCAATAATTTTGACCTTCGTAACAGATTTTCTTTAATTGTTTAAAGTAATTTTATAGTCTAAAGTAGATCAGCATATTGGTAAACTTTTCAAATTGTTTTGAGAACAATTGGTTTAGAAGATAACATTGTGCACACATACCTGTGGGCCAACGGGGAAGTGCTGGCTCCTTTATCTTAAAGAGAACATATATGATACAGTGAAAGTTCAAAGAAAGTAGAGTTAGATCACTCCCATGGCTGCCAATATCATCCAAGACATTAAACAGGTGCTGATCCATCCTCCAAGGCGGCTGGTCACCTGTGCAAATCTCAGTTTGGGCTTTTAAAACTTAATACATTATACTGATACCCCATTATAATTAAGAGTTCTGGAAGTTTAATTCTTTGAGGACGTTTTCTCAAATAAATCAGGTAAATGTTTATTATTTACCTCTAATCATCTTATTTAGATGAAACATATTATTTCAGAGAAAAAATTGCCAAACCTCCAAATTTGTTTCTACATGTCTTTACACATCACCTATAAATTATAATCAGTCTTACTTTTTGTTTATAGTTATTTAAACCTTCTTTCAAAACTCAATTTATTCTTGTTCATTTGTGCTATTTATTATTGCCATAAATAGATGCTCTAACATAGAAAAACTGTACATACATAGCTAAAATTTTCACAGTAAAATAGCTAGTACAGTGCTGTACATGATTATATATTTAATATACTATTTGGTTGAATGTAGCAATTAGATTTTATCAAAGCATGTAAATACTGTATGTTTTATGGCCAAGCCATAAACTGTTACAGTTATTTTAATGGATCAGGTCAATGATATTAAAAAGGAATCCATCACATTGAAAGCTGGGAATGGCCAGCAATCCCTGTACCGACGGATGAAAGATGACTCCAAACTTTGCCGTGAAAGAAAGGAGAAGGCAAAGGGGTCAACACTCAGAGGCGAAGACCCTTTGCTCTTCTTTGCTCCCGCTTTTACTGGTCCTTCAAGATAATCACAAATCCTTATCACTGTTCCTCAAGCACAGATTGTGTGACAAACTGGGAGGATCTGTTTATGGGAAAGATACAATATGCTAATTTGGGTGCATTCTATTAAACATAGCCTAAGGGACAATGCCTACATCTCTTAGATCAAAGGGCAACTGTGTGGGCTAGGAAAGTTCCGGGAAGGCAATACCCCTCGGCCTTCCAAGGGCAGCGTGGTCATGCAGGTCTCGGCATTCCAAAGGCCTACGCCCTTCTCCAAAACCTTCCCTGCCCTCAGCGGCCTCCGTGTTACATTGTAGCGAGCCAGATACTATGGCAGATTTCATGCTCTGCATTCACCCCAACAATCGAATGTCACTTGGAGAGAAAAAAAGTCCTGAAACAGAGTTTGCATGCTTTATAGATCTTACAAGTTCTGTATTACTGGCAAGTTTTGAGTTAACATCTCTTATAAATGCTATATTCTGCCTACGAATTGTGGTCGGAAGGAAATTTAGCTAATAATTTTACTCTCCATCATAGGAAATTCCACCTGTAACAAAGTAAAGAAAGTAAAAAAGTAAAGAAAACCTTTCCTGGGAAAGGTGCTGTAGTTTATGATTAGGCAGCAAACTGTTTCTCTTTTGCCACCTTAAATGAAGGAGACATTTGAATACTTACATCAGTATCATTTATAGAAAAAAAAACAATATAAACAATGAATTGAATAAGTAAAATACCTCACTATGAAAGACAATTTATTATTTTTCCAGTTTTCTATGTAGGTTTTATATTTCTTGTATTGTTCACCAGCATGCCAGATAAATATTCCTGACTTATGGTCTTCCATGATTCATGATCTATCAGGAATGAGATCATCTGAATACATACTTGTTATTACTACTCATGCTTATCATAACAGAAAGCCCATTCATCTAATAAAAATAATCTGCAATAGCAAGATGTTACCTTTTTCTCATTAAAACAATACAGAAAATAGAAAGGTCATTTCTTAGCTATTCTGTTCAGAATAAAAAAAATGACAAATAATGAGCCACAATTTCAGAAATCCAAGAAGAGAGGCAGATCATGGAGAGCCCTGTATGACATACTAAGGGCTTTGATTGCGTGAACTGGAAAGACACTGGAGAAGTATAACCATACAAGTGACAAGGGAAGGTTTTTATTATTGCAGAATTACTCTGGATGCTGTGTTAATAATGACGGACAGAGGAGCGGAGTAGAAGGAGAAAGATAATTTAGGACGCTATTGATAAAATTCAAGGAAATAATGGCATCGTCAAAGATATTGGCCATAAATTGAAGTATTAGATGCATTTGATTCTAAAGCCTATGTTAAAGCTTCAAACCTGAGCTTATCCCAGAGTGGAGTGGTCCCTAACTTCAAAGAGGAAGACTTTGAAGAAATTATGTTATTGTTTCTGTTTTTTTCCTGATTATATGTTTGCTTTCTATCAAGGTAAGAGGAGGGTATTAGGATCTCATATTTGAACATATTAGCTTGGAGCTGCATTTTAAACATTCAAATAGACCTCTTGGTACACAGCTGGAAAAGATGAGTCTAGATTCAAGGAAGGGCTTCAGGCTGGATATAAACTTTGAGAAGCATCAAAATGAGATAGTATTTTTCGTCAGACTGAGTGAAATCACCTACGGTGTCAATGTAGATTAAGAAGTTGTTCAAGGAACAAACCCTGGGACATTCTTTAATAGCTTTACTGAAGTATCTTTGTCATATAAAAACTGTGTATTTATGGTGCATAACTTGATGAGGTGATATATGTGTATATTGTCAAACATCACCACAATCAAGCTAACTAACGTATTTATCGCCTTTACATAGTGCCCACTATGTGTATGTGGTGAGAAGACTTAAGATCTATCTTCTCGAATTTCAAGTATGCAATATGGTATTGTTTTTTGGGTTTTTTTTTACAATATAGTATTGTTAACTATCTTCATCATGCTATACTTTAGATTTCTAGAATCTACTCATCTTACATAAGTGAGCCTTTGTACACTTTAATCAACATCACCCCATTTCCCCTCCCTCAAGCCCCATTTTACTCTATATTTGTATGAGTTTGATTATTTTAGATTCCACATATAAGTGAGATCAGGTAATATTTCTTTTTCTGTGTCTTACTCATTCCATTCAGCATAATGTCTTCCAGTTTCATCCATGTTATCTCAAAATGACAGAATTTCCTTTTTTATGTATGAAGAATAATCCATCGTGTGTATTATATTGTATATAAGATATATTTTATATTTATAAAAGAGAGAGAGAGAGAAACAAAGAGAGACACAGAGAGAGAGACACACACAGAGAGAGAGGCATTTATCTATTAATCTATCCATCTATCCATAAAAGTTCTTTAACCATTCATCTGTTAAATAACATTTAGGTTGTTTCCACATCTTGGCTATTGTGAATAATGCTGCAGGGAACATGAACAGACAGCTGTATCTTCACAATCCTGATTTCAGATGCTTTGGATATATACCCAGAAATTGCATTTCTGGATCACATGGTAATTCTACTTTTAGTTACTTGAGAAACTGCCATACTGTTTTCTATAATGGCTGCATTCATTTACATTCCCACCAGAAGTGTACAAAGGTTCCTTTTCTCCATATCATCACCAACACTTTTTATCCATTGTCTTTTTTATAATTCCCATTCTAAGGTGACATCCTATTGAGGTTTTAATTTGCATTTTCCTGTTGCTTAAAGATATTGAGCACTTTTTTCATACATCTGTTAGTCAACTTTCTTTTTTTGAGAAATTTGTATCTAGTGTTCTTTGCCCATTTTATTAATTGGGTTATTTGTATTTTGGTATTGCATTGATATGAATTCATTTTATATTTTGTATGTTAACCCTTTGTTGGATATATGGCTTCCAAATATTTTTTTCCCATTTTATAGGTTCCCTTTCCATTTTGATGATTATTTCCTTTGTTTTACAGTGGCTTTTTAGCCTGAAGTAATCCCACTTGTCTATTTTTGCTTTTGTTGCCTGTGCTTTGGGTCTCATATCCAAACAATTATTGCCAGGATCGATGTCAAGGTTTTCCCTTCTGTTTTTTTCTGGGAGTTTTGCAGTTCAAAGTCTTACGTGTAAGACTTGAATACATTTTGAGTTGATTTTGGTGTATGGTACGATAGTGGTCTCATTTCATTCTTTTGCATTTAGATATTCAGTTTTCCCAACAGCATTGGTTGAACACACTATCCTTTCCTCATTGTTTGTTCTTGGCACTCTTGTCAAACATCAGATGACTAGAAATGTGTGGGTCTATTTCTGGGTTCTCTAGTCTGTTCCAGTGGTGTATACATCTTTTTTTTATACTAGTATCAAACTACTTTGATTACTATAGCTTTGTAATATAATTTGAAGTCAGGAAGTGTAATAATGGTTCCAGCTTTGTTTTTCTTCTCAAAGTTGCTTTGCTTATTCAGGGTTTTGGGGTTCTATTTAAATTTAAAGGATTGTTTTTCTTATTTTTGTAAAAATCGTCATGGGAATTTGAAAGGGGTGCATTAAATTTGTAGATCACTTTTAGTAGTATAAACATTTTAATAATATTAGTTCTTCCAATCCAACAATGCATGATGTCTTTCCATTTATTTATTTCTTTTAAAATTTCCCTTATTGGGGCGCCTGGGTGGCACAGCAGTTAAGCTTCTGCCTTCGGCTCAGGGCGTGATCCCGGCTTTCTGGGATCGAGCCCCACATCAGGCTCCTCTGCTATGAGCCTGCTTCTTCCTCTCCCACTCCCCCTGCTTGTGTTCCCTCTCTCGCTGGCTGTCTCTATCTCTGTCGAATAAATAAATAAAATCTTTAAAAAAAAATTTCCCTTATTAGCATTTTATAGTTTAGTGCCCAAGTCTTTCATCCCTTTAGGGTGGGTCAATTCCTAAGTGTTTTATTCTTTTCATTGCTAATATTAATGGGATTTTTAAAAATTTCCCTATCATATGGTCCACTGTTAGTTGAACACATTTTCTTATACTTATCGGCCATTTATATGTCTCCTTTGGAAAAATGTCTATTCAGATCCTTTGCCCAATTTAAAATTGGATTATTTGCCCCTTTGCTATTTAGTTGTATGAGTACTTCATATACAGTGTATATTAACCCCTTACCAGATATACTGCTTGCCAATATTTTCTTTGGTAGGTTACCTTTTCAATGTATTGATTGTTTATTTTTCTGTGTAATAACAATCTTCTAGTATTTAAAAAGGTTTTCTATTAATACAGTAATACATATTTAATTTATAACAACTATGATTTTTTGCATATAAAAACTTTACATAATTAACGTATATAACTTTATACATTTAAATATAGGTATACACCCATGAAACTATCATCCCAATCTATGGCATAAAGCTATATATCACCTCTGAAAGTTCCCTCTCATGCTTCTATAATTATGATTATGATTATTTATAATATGAATACTTAACATAAGATCCATCCTTTTAGAAAAAATTAAAAAATATAAAAGTGTTGTTACCTATATTCATCATACTGCACAATAGATATCTAGAATTTATTCATCTTGTATAACCAAAACTTCATGTCCTTTGACTAATACCTCCTTTTGCTCCCTCCCCTAGCCCCTGGAAAACACCATTTTGCTGTCTACTTCTACATTTGACTATTTTCAATTCTTTTTGCATGGTATCGTGTAGTATTTGTCCTTCTGTGTCTGACTTATTTCACTTAGCATAATGTCTAGGTTTATCCTTACTTTCACAAATGGCAAGATTTCCTTTACTTTAAAGGCTGAATAATATTCCATTTTACGTGTACACCACATTTTCTTTATCCATTCACATGTTAACTGACGCTTGGTTTGTTTCCATGACTTCGTTAATGTGGATTATTTTGCAATATCATGCAAGTGCAGATATCTCTTCCAGATTCTGATTTCAATTCCTTTGGGTGTGCACCCAGAAGTGGGATTGCTACATCATATGGCAGTTTTATATTTAATTTTTTGAGGAATCTCCATACAGTTTTCCATAATGATTGTACCAATATATACTTCTTCCAACAATGTATGACTTTCTTTTTCTCCATATTCTCACCAACATTTATTACCTTTTTTTTTAAATAAAAGTCATCTTAACAGGTATGAGATGATATCTCATCGTGGTTTTGATTTGCATTTCCCTGATGATTAGTTATGTTGAGCCTTTTTGTGTATATGTGTTAGTCACTGTATGTTTCTTGAGAGAAATATTTATTCATTTTCTTTGCCTGTTTTTAAATTGGATTATTTGGGTTTTTACATTGAGTGGTAGGAGTTCTTTACATATTTTGTATATTAACATCTTATTGGATATATGGATTGCAAATATTTTCTCCCATTCTGTAGGCTGTCTTTTCATTTTGTTGATTGTTTCCTTTGTTGTGCAGAAACTTCTTAGTTTGACATAATCTCACTTGTCTATATTTGCTTTTATTGCTTGTGCTTTTGGTGTCATGTTCAAGAAATCATTGCCAAGACCAATGTCCAGAAGCTTTTTCATTATGTTGTCTTCTATGAGTTTTATGGTTTCAGATCTTACATTTAAGTCTTTAATCCATTAATGAGTCTGATTCTTTATAGTGTTTCTTTTCCCATTCCTGGCATTAATTGATGTGGTGCCAACTCAGAATAAAGGTCATTTTAGTTCTTGTATAACATACTGTAACATGTTGTACAATTTATACCCATAGGCATTTTAAAATTAAGTGATATTCAAAGGTGAACATTTTGTAATAGATAGGATAGATATCAGTTCTCCAGGTTTTGCAACACAATTTTTCTAACTAAAATTAGTACCTAGTCCTCGTTTTTTAAAGGTTAAGAAAACCAGAACACTCCAACATTATTTGGTCCTTTACCTATTCCGGTAACTTTAGAGCACCTAGAGTTTTATGAATCTTTAATTTTTGATAGTAATGAAACTGTTAGATAGAAAATCTTAATTTTAGTAGAAATATAGCATGATCAATAATCTTAAATTTAAAGAGTCTAACCTTGACAGCATACACTATTAGCAGTCTAGACTTCTATTCAGATATAGATAACATCTTTTTGGCAAATATTAATGGCTTGATAGAGCAACAAATGCTGTATAAATAAATGTTCAAGTTCATTTTATTAGGTACTGAAGAGAAGTTTTTAAGTAACAACAGCCAAGGAATGACCAATATTTATATAAACTTTCAGTTTGATGCTTTAAATTTTGGCATAGATTTTTTTCAGAATGCTCTGTTAAGTGATTGTGAGATACATGTTAAGACTTACCTGAGAATTAAGTATTTCATAGGTATGTATTGGTATTTTATAAGCAATAATTAAATGTATATATGTTAGCAAGCAGATCTTCTGGTAGTGCTACAATGGTATAATGGAAACCAGAAATATAAGCTATTTGGTCTTTCTTTGTGTATTCTCTCTATTCCACCTATAAAAAATTTCTTTTTGGAGGGTAAAAAGAAGACTAGGGAGAATACAATCACTTATTGTGCAATTTTGAGCCATTCTTATTTGTTCCTTGTCATGATTAATACAAGAAAACAAGACTCATAAAAGACAAAAATAGCACAAAGCAAATTTCAAAGCACAATGATTCACTTTTAGCCCCTTTCACAGAGTAAATACAGAGCAGAATTGTATCTCCCACAATCATTCAAGGCTTAATTATTGTGTCTTTTACTTATTCCAGGAACTGGAAAGCAAATATATTTGCTAGAAATGAGGGTGTGTGTGTCATACATGAAGAAATTTGAGGGTTTTGCTATTAGTTAGGGTGTTTTCTTTGGAGACAAAAAAAAAAAAAAGATTATCAGGGAAAAATATAATACTTCTTAAACTGCAACTAACATTTTTATGAATTAAAATTTGTTACCTAAAATGGCATTGCTAATTGTTATCACTTCTTGTATTTGTCTCTAAATGTACAGAAGATTAGTACTAGGAATACAGAAAAGAAAAGATAGGATTGACTCAGAGAGGTAATTGACTGGCTTAGTCACAACAAACATGGATGTGTAGAGAAGATAAATTACAAATATTTGGATGAGATTGACTACTCTCACAGGAAAAGTGAAATCCAGAGAGGGATAATAACCCAGGAAAATAAGTTTTAATTAATCATGTCTGGTTCTGATAAGAGAGAAGTTGAGGGCTTTGAGGTAGTTATGAGACTGTATAGTATACAGTACATAGTATATGTAGTATATAGGCATGCACTATATACGTAATATGGTTTATTTTTTTCTATTGGAAATTCTTCCACTTTTTTTCGTTTGGTAATGGAAAATATAGGAGATATGTATTTCTTCCAAAATATTAGAAGAATTCCTAGTGTTGCATACTTAAGAAGTGTCAGGTTTTCCAAAGCAAGTTTTGCATATGGAACACTAGGTACATTGAATCTAGGTCTTTGGATAAATAACATCTATCATTAGACCTTTGAGCTTTTGAGACTAATGCCATCCACATTTAATTCTGACCCTTGCTTTCAATAATTATCTTACTTAAATATATTTTTACAAGGAATGGTAGAATTGATATAGAAACATCTGTAAATAAAGTAGAGATATGCCAAATTGCCAAATACATTTTTCAAAAGTGATTTATCAGTTTTGAAGATACCATCCTCAGAAGAAAGCACCATCAAAGCACTGTAAGAAGGCAATTTTCTTTGAGTGGTTACCGAATGAGTAATTGAAGAAATGGGTAAAACCAAAAGAAAATAGAACAGATGGGGAAACAAAGGGGAAGAAATACACTCAAAAAGCAAGTACAAAAATGAAAAGCTACTGTCATTTGGCTTATTCACTTTTTAAAAACATTGCATATTCCATGTTCATTTTTGAAATAAAAGCTGTAAAAAGGTTTTTATTTAACTCTTCTTTAGCTCATCTCAGTTGTATGTGAGAAGATTTATCTAACTTCCAACTTTTCTTTTATGTGTGCACTTTCTGCAAAAAATATACTGCTTTGGCTTATGCATTATTCTTTTAGGATATAACGGGAGCATTGGTTTGACTTTTTGACATGCTGCTTGATTGGCTTGAAATAGTGCATGTGTTCACAATATAAGCAGAATGCGAGCAGAAAGAGTCTGCCACAGAGCTGTCCTCCTTATGCGACTCTGACAGAACCAGGCTTTAGTGAAGCCGCTTTCTGCATAATGCTGCAGCAGTCCTCAGACGCATTTCATTCAGCCAGTCAGAAAACACCCATTAAACACCTGCCACATCAGTGGGTATTTCTATAAGTGAACAAAACTCCTTTCATGGACCTTATATTCTAGTTATGACAAACAACCAAATTTTTCAAAGTTAATCTTACAATCAGAAAGCAACATGTGTTATGGAGAAAAATGCGACAGAGACATCAGATAAATTTCAGTAAAAGAGATGCACTTTTAAAAAGAGAGGTCAGGGTAAGCCACTTGGAGGAGGTTGACCTTGAAACAAAGACTGGAAGAGGGTGATGAAAGTGGTGTGGACATAGGAGGGGCAAGGGGTGTACTCCACTCAGAGAGAACTTGAAATGAAAAAGCTCTGAAGCAAGTAATTGGTATTCACACACCCCAAGTAGCTGTTAATCAACAAATCAGATAAATAACATGGACTATCAATAAGAAATGGATATTTATCATGTAATTGCATTTCCCCAAATCAAGTGGAAAGCTATAAAAGTTAAACCCATGAATTTTATAAGAATAGAAAGGTAGTAATTTGCATAAAAATTTCTTCTTACTCTAATCAGATTGCATCTTAGTAAATAGAGATCACAGACATGCATTTGTCCACTGAGTAAGGTTTTTGGTTGATATAAATGTATTAATTAGATGAGATCATCTCTCAGGTTAAACCAAATGGTGGTGATTTGTTCACGATAAAACACTTTTCTTTTTTAAAATGTTTTCTAAGGCAATATTTTATGTGTGGTTTTTCCTTTTATTTTTTACATAAAGAGAAAGGGTTAAAGACACTCAGAATTTGTTTAAAAAATTTGGAAACTGTGTTTTATTAAAGTGAAGAGTATATAATTTGAATGGATTCCTAGGGAGTAAGAGTCATCAACAAAACCCGTTCCACATTTAGTGAACACACTGAAGGACAAATCAGTCTCCTTAATGAACATTTTACCAAATAGCTGTGTCCCAGAAAACAATGTAGGTATCAGAGTTGGACCATCATCTTACAAGGACCAAGTCAAATACCACCTTTTATATAGAGATACATCCACTTAAGAATGAACTTGTGTTTAACTCAGTTTCAGGAACACTTTGGGCTCTCTCATGGATATCTTATCTCCTTCCTTGAATTTGGCTTATTTATGTCACCTCTACTTTTAGAATTTAGCATTTTTAGAACATATTAAAAGGAACCATTTTAATATTAAAATATTAAAAAAGATAGTAATTAGAGGATGCCAAGATAGAAGAATGATTTGCAAAGAAATGATGAGTTTCAGAGAGAATATTAAAAGACATCTTAATACATTTCTCAGTCTAAATCAATAATATTATTGTAATATTAATACAATGATATATTAATGATAACAAAATCATGACTTTTGTGTATTATTTTGGAGGTTCTACTTGTAGGCTAAGAAAGAAACATGAAAAAACAAAATAAATTTTATCAATATATAATACTTTTTTATGTCTACAAAATTCAGATTCTAGCAAAAATATCGTAAATCATATGATACTTTGTTGTTGGCTTTGCTTAAATGTTTTTAAAAATCATTGTTTTTATGTATATTGGAAATAAACTTTTGGAAATGATAAATTTGGAATTTTACAAATTGTAATAGTAACAAAACAAATAAAATAGATCACAACCAATTTATAATAAAGTAAACAGAAACCATGAGAAATTCTGCTTGAGGGTGTAAGAATATAAAAAAAGCCATGTCAGGAGCCACATGTCCATGACAAAGGTGGATGCTTGTGAGAATGAATGAAGGAAACCTGACTTAAAGGAAGCTAGGAAGGGAGAGCTCTCACACAAGTACTTCTCCTCTCAACGTACATGAGCAGCAGGAAGAAGAAAGATTTCCATGTGCCTTAGTAACAACAAACTGCTCACCACTAGCAGCCGGTAAGAAGCTGCTACAACCTCGAGCTCTTGTTCTCCTCCAGTGAACTCATACTCAAAACAACCCTCCCCGGTTTCCTCCCAGAACTCAATAGAAGTTCTAGCCTCCCTTCTGCTTCTTTAGATTAACCTATTGTTCACCATAGTTTACTTGTCTTGAATTAGAATTCTCCCACTACTCCCAAATAAACTCATCTTTGTTTATTTAAATTACCATTGGTTTTATTTAAACTTGACGTGTTTAATGTCCAAAACAAGTACAGCAGCTATTTTGTCAAGCGAATCCCTAACAATGTGAAAACGGCTCTCTGTGACATCCTACCCCAGGGGCTAAAA
The DNA here is from genome assembly GCF_017311325.1 of Ursus maritimus. NCBI lineage: Eukaryota > Metazoa > Chordata > Mammalia > Carnivora > Ursidae > Ursus > Ursus maritimus. The sequence continues at coordinate 56,463,437 of NW_024424452.1, forward strand.
ACGTCCACCGCCCTCACCTACAATGGCAAGACCTCCGGGGAGCTGTTCAAACACACCTTGGAGTAGTTCCTGCCATGTTCAGGTACAGGACCTCCCTGCATTGGTACACAAGTAAGGGCATGGATGAGATGGAGTTCACCGGGACTGAGAGCACCATGAATGACCTGGTATCCAAGTACCAGTAGTACAAGGACACCACAGCCAAAGTGAGTTTGAGGATATGTATGTGGAGTTGGTCTACAGCTGTCTGGTACCGGGGACAGGATGGGTGCCGTGTGAACTCTATTTCCTCACAACCTGTTCCCCAACAGCTATGTCCTGCTGTGCGTACACTTGCTCCTGTCTTGACATCACTTGCTTGTGACCACCATTTTCAAGGTGGAAAAAAAGATCTTTTAATTTTAAATTAGACTCATTTACGTATTTGCCTACATTGTTTTTGAATGATCATGAAATAGAGAATGAAATCACATAACCTAAATTATGTACATTGGTAATCTCAGACTGGTGAAGAGTTGAGAGGAAAAGAGAGTTAAGTTAGTCTTTCCTAACATTGCTTTCTGGGATTTTTTTGCACTATTTGCCATGATATTTTTTTAGTTGCAATATAATGCCCCAAAATTTAGAAGAAATACAGCGAGGAGAAATAATACCAATTTTATAATGTGACTATATGAGTGTCTCAGGATCTAAATATTTTCTTTGACCTCTTTATTTCAGGTACTTCACAGCAATGATCATCCGCCCCTCTCTACACCAAAGCATGAAAGCAGATTGCCTTAAATAGAAAGGTTGATTGCTTCCTGGAGCCGTTCCTCCCTAGGAGACATGTCCTTTGAAAACGTTCTGCATTAGAAAATATATTTCATCACATAGCATTCAGATTTGTTTTAAAATGAGTAAACAGGAAAACAGTTTCATGAAGGTAAGAGAATTTGTTGAAATTATTTTAATCCCCAAGGCATTTTTATACTCTGATTAAAAGCACAGCAATTTAATATGAAATTCTTTGGAAATATTATATCACTTTTGAAAGTAGGGGCAACAGAGTTAAAGGTTTAAGAAATGTCTTTTAGGGAAGCAGCATTTATGTTGAATGTTGAAATGTTTACACCATTCTGAGCTGTCTAAATACTCCTTCCTAGTGAACTTGCAACTTATGGTCCATCATTTTAAGTCCTTTGTGCTCTCAGTAACCATTTACTTGCTTTACTGTGACATTATAGATTGAATTTTAACACTCACATTTTTACTTTTAGCACAATAGCTACTTAGTGTCAGACACTAATTTCAGAACTTAAAAGCTATGGGATTTGGACCAATATTTAGCTTCTTTATATGTAAATTTGAAATAATAATACGTTTCTTAGAGGATAATGGAGATTTAATGAAAATTTTGCATAAAGAACTTATATATATATATATTTTGCATAAAGAACTTATATATATATATATATTAGAAAGCCTAGGCCGAATATGAAAATCTACTACATTATCTATGATATTAGACTGCTTCTACCTCATGGTAGGGCCTACAAAGTAGAGCAACATGCCTTTCCAGAATCTTCACTGAGGTCACAATTTTTCTTGAATTCGTAAATACCTTAATAAAATTTCTTAATATGTAAATACCTTAAAACAAACCTATATTTACTACTACTTCCTGCTATCCAAGTTTTATCTGATGTCGTCAACTCAGGGATTAAGAATATTTTTTGGAATTGTGGAATCACTAGGTTTTATTGCATCTTACGTTTCATCACAGAATAATAAAATGAATATAAGCATGTGGCAAGACTCAGGATGAGCTGTGATCCCTTAAAGGAGGAACCAAACTTGTTCTAATTTTCTTTTTTTTTTTTTTTTAGATTTTTTATTTTCATTTGAGAGAGGGAGGGTCCAAGGGAGAGGG
>NW_024424452.1:56465355-56496969 GCF_017311325.1 Ursus maritimus
CTGCTGATCAGGGGGCCTGAGACAGGGCTCAATACCAGAACCCTAGGATCATGATCTGAGCCAAAGGCAGATGCTTACCCGACTAAGCCATCCAGGCACTCCATCCAGTTTTCTGCTATTGGGATAGAAGAGGTAGGATGTGAACACTTTTTAATTCAATAGCTGTACGCCAGATGCATTTGTTTTTGCAATGAGCCAATCATTATAAGGTTTTGGGGAATGTGTTAGAATCACAATCCCTAAATCTCTCAAGTTTTATAGCAAAATGAAAAGATCAATACATGTGACAGGATTAGAATAAGATTTAAATTATTAAAGACAAAACATATTTGGAGCCATAAAACAGTTATAAATTATTGTGGAAAAATAAGATTTATGAAAGAAGATAATGGACCTTATAAAGACACAGTAATTAAAAAGCATTGGGAAAATAAAAGAAAGCTTATTAAAGCTGAAGAAAACTTAGTGTACTGGAAGACAGAATTGAGGTAAGAAATAAAAATAAAATATGGAGAAAATAGAGATAAAATATGAAAGATAAGTCAAAAGGCATAGAATAGACTGAGAACAGGGAATTAAAAAAAAATCAGCGAAATTAGTGTCTGAGAACTTTCCAGAACAGACTGGATGCATGAAGTAACTACCTAAACAAGGGAACAAAAATAAATACATACTTGCTAATGTCTTATGAAACTGGTGAAAATAAAAGTCTCAAGATACCTTAAAACAACTACAGGGAAAAAAAAAACAACACATACTCCTAAGAATGTTAATTAATCTGTAAACAGTCCTCTTAAAAAAAAAGAGAGGTCAAAAAAATGGAAAATTATATTCAAATACTGAAAAAAGTTTCATTTTTGATCACATACCCAGTCACACTAGCTCTCAAAAATTATGAAACTTTCAACTGAAAACAAGAAGCACTTATGACAATATTAATACCAAACTATTATTAAGGCAAGAAAAACACCATATAAAAGCAAATAAAATCACCAATTTAGAAGAATCAGAAATTTGTCCTGTAAACACAATAAATAATGTTTATAATTCATAAAATAATCACTTAATATAAAAATGAGCCAGAATATAGACAATATGAACAAAAATTGTTTTTTAAAATAAGAGTAAAACCTATACAAAGAAATTAATAAGCATTTTTTTAATTCTTTACATGTTAATCCAGAGAGACAACCTTAAACAAATACTAAAAATGTCTGAAATCAAAAAAGGAATACAAATTGAAATTAATAATTAAGAGAAACATAGAAAATTCTTCTATATTTGAAGATAAAACATAGACCTATGCATATTCACAAGCACACAGATATTTCTAAAGGTATCTAATTGAACAGTAGAAAAATTTGGGAACTAAACAAAAAAAAAAAAAAAAAGGAAGCACATACGAAATGTAACTTAAAGCACTAAAGAGAAAGCCATCATTGTAAAGGGATGGATTAAAAGAAGAAAATAGAAAGCTTAGTGACCTAAGCATTTAATTCATGAAATTAGGAAAAGAAAATGACATCAATGTAAAGACTTGATGAACAGATATAATAAACATGAAGTCATTAATGAATACGGAGAAAACCAGGAAGCAATTGAGAGCATTAGCAAAGCTAGAGGATTTCCTTGGAAATACTAATAAAACCCACTAGTGTTTTCCTCAAACAGGGTGCACGTTGGAATCACATGGGAAACTTTCAAAACTCCTTATGCCAGGTCATAATCCATAATCCAGACCTCAGAATTCTCTTTTATCTCCCCAGATGCTTCCAATATACATTCAAGTGTGGAGCACATTGAAACACACAGATCTCTGAGTTTGGTATTAAATGAAAGAAAGAAATGGCATAAAGCAAGAGAGGATGGGATGACACAGAGTAATGAAAGAAAAAGCAATATTAGAGAGACGTGGCAATATGTCATGGCAATAATGATTTAATATTTATAGAGCATCCATTAGAAATAAGTTTACAGAAGCCTTGCATTTGATTATGAATATACTGAATGATCCAACAGTTTAAAAACCCATCCATGCACACCAAAAAGGTGATTTTACAGTTACCTTTACCATTCCCTCAAAGAATAGGAAATTTAGAGAATGAAGAAAGAAAAAGACGAAGGGGAAGAGGACAGAAAAAGGAAGAGAAAGGGAGAAGGAGGAGATGATGTCCACAACTTATTTTAAGAAGTTACATGTTCGGGGCTCCTGGGTGGCTCAGTCCTTAAGCGTCTGCCTTTGGCTCAGGTCATGATCCCAGGCTTTTGGGATTGAGCCCGGTGTTGGGCTCCCTGCTCAGTGGGGAGACTGCTTCTCCCACTCCCCCTGCTTGTGTTCGCTCTCTAGGCTGTCTCTCTCTCTGTCAAATAAATAAAATCTTAAAAAAAAAAAAAAAAGAAGTTACATGTTAATGGGAAAAATCAATTGGGGTGGCTTGAGAAAGAAGAACAAGATAAGATTTGTTTAAGCACATAAATTCAGTAACAGTAAATCAAATATCAGAACATTGAATAATAAGCAAGACTGTTTTCCCCCAAAATGCAAAGAAAGGGCAAAGTATGAAAATCTACTAATGTAAGTTACAATATTGCCAAGGTATTCAAACTATTTGCTGGCATCTATTCTTCCACATGACTAAACAAAATCTACTAGACTATGAGATTCACCCTTGGTACTAGATGTGTTCACATGAGTTAATTATACCTTTTCTCTGCAGGATGTTTACTGGGGAGTTTAGGATTTATGTATTTAATTAATTGCATATAGAACATTACATATTTTTTTCTATTTTACCCTCAAAACTGTATTTACTATCTCTGCACCCTGAATCTGGTTGTTTAGTAAAGAGTGCACAGTTGGTTTATGAAAAAAAGAAAACAAAATCACTTTACGAACTTGAATTTTATTAATACATTTAAAACTGAATTATTTCCAATTCAAAGAAAAATGTTCTCTCAATGCTTAAATGTACAAAACATTTTACTAGCTCCTAAGCAAAGCACAAAGATGAGCAAAAGGGCCCTCACCCTCAGGAAAGGGAGAAAGAAGCCATGCATATCCCTAATGAGGAGGAAATAAAAAAATGTCATCAGTGCTCCTGGACCCTGATAGTAATGGGTACCCATACTTGTGGAGAGAGATTTCTTCATGGAGGAGATTTATATACTATGGTCCTTTAAAGGTGAAAGTGCCAACTCTGATTCATGCACATTTTTCATGGAAATTGCTACACTATAACGTTTGTCTGTAAAGATCATTTTGCGTTGTCCATCAACACATTTATTGAGTTCCCTGTATGTGTCAGTAACAGACTTTGCCCATTGCCCTCTTACTCAGGAAGGAATATCTTTACTGAAAAATTATTACTAAATAAATTACTTCTTATAGATGATAACATCTACACACATCAATTAATCGCAGAAGATAAAGGAAACTTACTGTATGTTTAAGTGGTTTCATAAATCAGGAAGTTTGAAACAGACATTTAAGTAATTTAAATAAATTTAAATAAAATCATATTTTCAAATAAATCCTATATTTTAATGATAACAGATGGTCTTGGTTTTGTTTTATCTAAAGAGCTTTCTTTTTTAATATAAAAAAGTGATGCATTTATAGAGAATGATGCATTTAGCTTATTCCGCAAAGTGCACTTTACACTTGTTCAAGATCTGCTACATGTTTCAGGACCTATTCTAGAAAAACTTTGAAAGACAGTTTGAAATATTGCCTTTATTAATGTTCTGTGAGATTTTGAGAGCTTTTATATACACACTTAAAAATTGGAGTTGGCTATCCTTAAGGAAGAACAGATGTTTTGACATATGTCCAGATGAGTACTCTGAACTAGAAATTCAAATCTCCTTCTGGAAAACTTTTTGTGCTAACATATGGTAGACAATGAATCTTAAAAACCATTGGCTATGGACTTGACAGCAAAATGGGATTAGTTACGATTTATTTACGGAGATTAACCAAATTGAGCACAGAAATGAATGGAATTGGCTATATTCCTCTGATTTTCACATGATTGGCAAAAATTCCTTCAATCTTTTCAAAAAATTCTTTAAACTCTCCGAAATTTACATGAAATATAATATTTCTAAACACATTTCCTGTCTTTGTTAAATCATGTGGAACACTTTCCATGCCTACAATATCATTAACAGTTCTAAAAGGAATATAAATTTGTAGTCCCCAAATTGTAGAAAGAAATGTTCAAATTTGAGTAATTTTACTCTTTTCTCTATTATCATAAAAAATGATGCATTCAAAGCATAACAATATCCATATTTAAATGGCATCAAGCATAATCATATCTTTTCTCTATTGCTGATGATAATTACATATGGAAATACCTCTCCATTTTTGTAGATTTACATTTATATAATTTAAAAATTTAAAATAAGAAGTGCATATTTGTCAGCTATTATTTTAAACAAGCCCAAACTTATATAGAACATTTATGCATTTAAACAAGATGTAAAGCATGGTTTTTATTTTCTTTCATTGGAGATATATAGTGTGCACATGACAAAAATAGTAATCCCTATGCTTCCCTCTGTTCAAACGTCATTTTCTTTCTTCCTTCCTTCCTTCCTTCTCTCCCTCCCTCCTTCCTTTCTTCCTTCTTTTCTTTCTTTTTTCCTTTTTTTTTATATGTTGTCTTCTCACTGGACATTACACATGTTTTGTAAAGGATCAGAAACACAGAATATATTTTCAGCACCCTCTACAAAATTACTTCAGATTTAACTTATAGCAATTACAACAATGGAAGATCTATAATAGATTTCTCATATACTTAGTTGAAATTAGGGATAAAATGTGAGTAATCAGCTCTATTTGGCTCATGTACTTATCTGAGAAAGGGTACCTCAAGATAGTGACTAGTTTGGCAAGAACAATAATGAGCTTACATTACTCAAATTTCCATGCGGCCCTAGAATTAGTCTTTTGGGGGGTACAGCTGAAACCTTAATTCCATCCTTCTCTACAAAGTGTGTAAAAATTAAATTCTATTTCACACTTAGAATTAGGAAAACGTATATAAAACTATTTTCACTATATCCAGGGTCTTCTAAGAGATAACTGTAATAAAGGGTAATGTACTCATTAATGTTCTGTAGATGTTAACCTAGATACTTTTCCCTACAGACGTATTTTCTCTAGGCCAGGATTCTCAACTTTTAAAGAGTGTACACTGTGTTCCTTGGTGCAGAATATAAAATTTACTTTGAAAGTTGCTTTTATGTAACTGTAATTGTTGTCTTGATCACAACTGCAAGCAAAGATGTGTTTCTTTTTTTACTGACCAGTTGATCAATATACCTAATCCACATAAGGTGGCAAAGCACATTCATTTTGAATAAATATGCTGAGGTGGTTCTCAAATCTCTGCTGTCCCCTTAAGAATCACTTTTCTAGATACACCCTATTAATCTTTAATATCGTTTTCCTGCTTTTCAGCTGGTTATTGCCTATGACTAATCTTTGGCCAAGCAGTAAACATAAGAATGTGTTTACATTATTCACCTAATTATAAATTTGCCTTTCCAGTTTAAAGTTTCATAGAATTTAAATATACCTGCTAAATACGAATTTTCAAACTCTTCAAAATTTGTGTGGGATAGTGAAAACAATGTTTAAGAAACACATCTAGATTGGAATGTAAAATCTACCTCTTTGTATCTGTATTATCTTAGGTGACTTAATTAACCTCTCTGAACTCAGTTTCCTTATCCATAAAAAGGAAATAACATCATCCACTCTTCAAAATTCAGAAGGTATTGTTTTATGCTCTGTTTCTGTTTCAAAGTCAATATCTCCTTAGAAATTGAAACATTAACCCTCTGACACTCTTGGTGTGAAAAAAAGTCTCTGGCATCCTGAACTAAGATCCATTCACGTTGTCTTTTAATTATATACCTTGGGATTACACAAATAATTTAGGGGCAATGTTAATGAGTTTTCACACAAGATAAATGATGCAAAAGGCAAGGTATCCAAGTCAGACAAGTTGATGATCTGTAAAGCTGCTTTAAAGATCTGAGGGAAAGGTGCTTCAATCAATATGACACCAGATAGAAATCTGGATTTGCCCAATAAATGATAAATGGTAAAAATGATAATAAATATGTGGTTTTTGGGGAGCCTGGGTGGCGCAGTCTTTAAGCGTCTGCCTTCGGCTCAGGGTGTGATCCGGGAATCCCGGGATCGAGCCCCACGTCAGGCTCCTCTCCTGCGAGCCTGCTTCTTCCTCTCCCACTCCCCCTGCTTGTGTTCCCTCTCTTGCTGGCTGTCTCTCTCTGTCAAATAAATAAAATCTTTTAAAATATAAATAAATAAATAAATAAATAAATATGTGGTTTTTTTCTCTTATTTAGATTTACTTAAGAGAAATTTGACTCTCTAAAAAGAAAATAGTAGAAATAAATTAAGTGTTTAATAACATAAATAAAATTAAAATATAGAATTGAAAGAACTGAGGAATGGAAAGAAGAATTAGATTTATTGTGTTCAAAAGTAATTTACACTACTTTTTAAATTTTTTTTACGCTACTTTTTAAAACTATGAATAACAGATCAACAGTGAAGCAAAGAAAGCTGGAGTCGCTGTATTAATATCAGAAAACATAAAATTCAGAACAAGGAATATGGCCAGAAATAAAGCAGTCAAGTAAAGAGAAAAGACTAAAAAAAATAAATAGACAAAGCCATAATTAGAATTGGACATGTTCATACTCCTCTCTATGATGCTACTTTTTAAAACTATGAATAACAGATCAACAGTGAAGCAAAGAAAGCTGGAGTCGCTGTATTAATATCAGAAAACATAAAATTCAGAACAAGGAATATGGCCAGAAATAAAGCAGTCAAGTAAAGAGAAAAGACTAAAAAAAATAAATAGACAAAGCCATAATTAGAATTGGACATGTTCATACTCCTCTCTATGAGATCACATACAGTAGACAGAAGACCTGATAAATAGAAGCTGACCTAGTTGACATTTATAAATCCCCCCAAGAAACTAAAACAAAATGTACACTACAAAAACAAAACAAAACAAAACAAAAACCAAAAAACCACTTTTGGAATATTTACCAATAGAACATTTTCTGGACCATCAAACAAACATCAATAAATTTGAAAGAATTGAAGATAAAGTATTTTCTGACCACAATGGAAAGTGTATATGGAAATCAACATCAGAAAGATATCTGGAAAAATGCCAAGTATTTGGAAATTAAGCAAATATTTTTAAATAACTTATGAGTTAAATGGAGATTCACAAGGGAAATTAGAAAATATTTTGAATTGAATGAAAATGAAAATGTAACATATTGCAATGTGGAACATAGGTAATAACATTAAATACTTGTATTAGAAGTACGGTCTCATTCAATTATCATCCATGTTAAGCAATGATAAAAACAAAAAAAAGAGAGAGAGAGAGAGAGAGAAAATTAAACCCAAAGCAAGCAGAAGAGAGGATATAATTAAAAAAAAAAAAGCAGAAAAGGTGAAATAAAAAGCAAAAGTAATAGGAAATAATCAGGTAAAAGGAGAACTGGTTCTTTTAAAAGATCCATGCAATTGCTAAATCCCTGGTTAGAGTGATCAACCAGTTCAAATCCACGAAAGGAAATAAAAAGCACTGGGATGGTAAATACGACAGAAAATATAGAATGTATTTAAATATATGTTTCTTCTCTTAATTTTACCAAAAAACATAAGATTACATAAAGCAATAATTATAATACTCTGGCTTTGTCTTTTAAATTCAATTTATTTAAACTAAAAAAACCAAAAACAGTTCAGCCATGTTTCCCACCCTCCACCCCTGCCCCTAATGACCACCAATTGGTTTTCTACACCTATGAGCTTGTATATATATGCATATATTTATTTACCTATATTAAATGTATATTATAAATGTGTTAGATTCTACATACATGGGATATTATAACATTTGTCTTTTTCTGTCTTATTTCACTCAGTACAGTAATTTGTAAGAAAATGAAAGAGGAAAATGAATATGGAGCAATAGCAGAGCAAAGTTGCAGTATTATATTAGAATTAAGTCAGTGTTAATGTGAAGTAGATCATAATATATTAAAATACATATTGTAAATCCTAGAAGGAATATAAGAGCAACAGAGGAATTAAAACGATATACTAGAAAGTATTTGTTTTACCTGAAAGGAGTTGGTAATGGAAAAATGAAGGAGCAACAAAAATGAGAGACTTATCAAAAATAAATGGCAAAAATATATATATGTATATGGTAGTTGTAAACCCAATCATATTAGCCATTAAATCAAGTATAAGTGGATTAATCACTATAATCAATTTTAAAGATTGTAAATTTGAATTAAAGAACAAGATTCAAGTACATTCAGTAGAAACAGAGACATTTTTATATTTAAAGGTGAAAATTAAGGTTTATCCATTACTCACTATTTTCTTTCTCAATATGTTAAATCTACTTAATCTTCTCAGTTTTCACAGATATTTTTTAGGTGATAACACATTTTATGAAGGCTTTGCATATAAAATCTACATTACTAGGAAATTATAAAAAACAAAAGTCAATCAAATAACAGTATAGAGTATACAACACCAAGAGTGACCTTAAGGTAAACTATGGATTTTGAATGATTATCATGTGTCAACATAGGTCCATCCGTTGTAGCAAATATACCATTCTGATGAGGAATGTTGGTAATGAGGGAGGCTGTGCATGTGTGGAGATAGGGGGTGTATGGGAAATGTTTCTATCTTCTCCTGAATTTTGCCATGAACTTAAAACTGCTCTTAAAAGTAAAATATATACATTATATATATATATATACATATATATATATATGATGCATAAAAATAATATATGTAAAAAAGAGGGTATACATACACATATTTTGTATGTATACACATACTATATGTGTATATATATATATACACACACGTGCACACACACACATATACACAAATATATGTTTTGTAAAAAAAAAAAAAATTGTTGTCTAGTGTGAGGGTGAGCCTTCCTAGGCAAAAAATAGGAGTTGGACATTAGCAACAGCTATAATTAAGAAACATTTTGCTTTCAGGCATCTGTTGTTTGTGTGTACATATAGATTCTAGATGCTTCAAAGATAGCCATGCACTGACAATACTAATGAAGCATAAGAATAAAAATGTCTGATGATGCAAGAAAGCCAGACAGAGCCATCTTAACACAAATTTTTGTGATTGATAATCCTGAAGTCTGGTGGCAATATTCATTGCAATCATTTATGTAAAACAGCAACAAAGTAAACCGAAGCGGCTTAAAAAATACATTGTTAACAAAGCTGTATGCCATAAAAGTTTACATATGGATGAAACAGGATTGTTGGAGGAAAGTGACTGTTAGAACCTCATTTTTAAAAAGAAAATAGCCGAGCTAGGATTGAAGTCTATGTAAATTAGGTTTATGGCTTTAACTGGGGTCAATGGGAGATGCAAGTTGGAAGCACAGCTTGTTTATTACACACAAAAAGCACATGTCTAAACGCCTTTTTATTTGTTTTTGTCTCATATAAAATTCAAGTTGTGCAAGAATATCTGAAATAGAACAATTGTGAAAGAAAGGATTTATCTCTAACTAGTTACTTCTTAGTAGAGGAATATGGAACACAGTGACGTAGGTGTCCCTTTTAATAATGCAGTTCTGTCTACTCAAGATGTTAGGCAACATGTTTACCTGTTAGCAAATATCACAACCATTTGAGACAGAAAAAAAGGTTACTCTATTGATAATTCTTAAATGGAATAGGGTCCATTAAATCATAAAGCATCGGTTTCAAAAAAATAGCAGGATAATGTGGGTGAATTAATACTTGACATTGAGTGGTCTAAAGTACTGAGAAATTTTCTTCTGCATGAAAATAGGACTATCATGAGTTTTATCAGCATTGCTAATTGCTTTATAAAACTACAGATTCATGTAATTTTATGGTTAAAGATACCTCCCTAATTTCTTAAAGACACCAAGGCCCACATAATTTAAGGTCAGACAAAATCTCAAAGTCAAACAGCAAATAGGGAGAACTAAAACACATCTATCCTGACCTCTTCCAGGTCTGGGAGAGGAGAAATTCTTCCTTACTTTCACTTTGGTAAAGTAGGCTCCTTCCTGTTGGGAATGTAAGGAAGGGAATTCCCTTCCTGTTGGAATTTACAATTGTCAAAAGGGATGGGTCATGAGAGCGTGCCCTGCATCTTACATAAGGTTTCCTTTCTTCAGTTTCACAATTGATAAACAGTTTCTAAAACCCACTATAAAGAGGAAGAAAAAGGTAATGAAAGAAAATACTAGCAGGTAATTGCCATTTGCTTACATTAGTAAAAGCATTTCTTTCTGATCACCTGATAATTGAAATGAATAATTTAAAAAATGGAAGCTGTGAGTAATAAATCTTATTTTGTTTTTGTATTTGTTTTTTTCAAAATTCCCTGATGATTGTTGCTGAGGTCTATCTTGCAATCAAAATAAGAACCACAAGGGTCTATCCAGCCATGACACTGGCTCCAAAAGTGGAAATGTCTGTAGGGGTTTGCATAGGACCTAGGTGAGTGCCCCCAGGCATTACTAGCCAGTAGCATCACTATTGACAGATTGAGGCTGGACCAAAACAGTGCATAGAGCATTGAAAAAGTAAGATGAATAACAGCAATGTCACAAAAAATGGGAAAAAAGAATTTAAATAATCTATGATAAGATACCTGCACTACACCTGCAGGTTAACTTAGACTATGTTACAATACATGTTTTAAACTTTATTGTGGTTACTGAAAAAAATGAACAGAGAAAAATAAATGATACATAAAGATAGGAGAAAAAGTTAATCTTACAAAATGTCCAATTAAAATAAGAGAAGTCAGAAAAAGGAAGTAAAATAAACAAGGAACAAACATAAATAGACAATATTAACAAAATGGTGAATTTTAACTTAGATATATCAATAATTTCAGTTTAAATGTGAATGTTCTTAACAAGTTAAAAGTCAGAAATCAGAGATTCGATTAAAAAAATAACATGAACCAACTAAAGGTTGGTTAGAAAACAGCCACTTGAAACGTAGACTCAAGTTAATATTTGCAGAATAGAGAAAGATATATAATGCAAGCACAAATCAAAGCAAAACTTGTGTGGTTTTATTGACTTCAGGAAAAGGAGGCTAATAAAATAGGAGAATATCAGAGATAAACAAGAATATTATTTAATGGTAAAGAGGTTAATTTTCTGAGAAGATGCAATGTTCTTAATGCTGTATGTACCTAACATTTGTTTTTTTTTTGTCTGTGTCAGAACACATGAGGGAAAAACTGTCAGAACTGGAAAGAGAAATAGCCAAATGATTAAAGACATCAATGTCACCTCTCAGTAATTGATACATGAAGGGGGCAGAATATCAGTAAAGATATAGATGATCTGAATAGTACTATCAATAAACTTGAACTATTTGATACTTACATAACACTCCGTCCAATAGCAGAATACATATTATTCTCAAGTAAACATGGATCATCACCCAGATAGACCACAATGTAGGCCATAAAACAAATCTTAGCAAATTTAAAAAATATAAATTATGCAAAGTATGTTTATAGACCATGAAACAATTAAACTAAAAGCCAATAACAGAAATATAGCTGGGAATTCTCATGTAATTGGAAATTGAACAATATACTTCTAAAAAGTTCATGGGTGAAAGAGGACATACCAAAGGAATTTTTTTTTAAAATACTATGATCCAATAATCATACTCCCTGGTACTCATGCAAAAGAGTTGAAAACTTATGTCCCCAAAAAACCTGTATGTGGATAGTTACCTCAGTTTTACTCATAATTGCCAAAACTTGGAGGTAACCAAGATGTCCTTTAGCAGGTGCATAGGTAAATAAACTGTGGTATTCCAGACAATGGAATATTATTCAGTACTAGAAAGAAATTACCTCTTAAGCCATGGAAAGAAATAGAAGAACTGTAAATGCATACCACTAAATGAAATAAGCCAATCTGAAAGGCCATATACTGTATGGTTTCAACTACATGACATTTTGGAAAAGGTAAAACTACATAGACAGTAAAACAATCCATGGTTATGGAGGGGGAGGGATGACTAGGTGGACACACGGGACTTTTAGGACAGTGAAAATATTCTGTATGATATCATAGTGATAGATTCATGTCATTACACATTTGTCAAACAGTGAGAAACAAAAGGGAACATCTTTGGTGGATGGGCAGAGGCTTTCACGAAGGAAATGTTGCTAATTCCCCATCTTAAATATGGCTGAGTTTAATGACTTGTTTCCAAAGTGCTGAGAGTACGGAAATGAGAAGAGAGGTAAAAATTACAACTGATTGGGATGCCTGGATGGTGTAGTCAGTTGGACATCTGACTCTTGGTTTCAGCTTAGGTTGTGATCTCAGAGTCGTGATCTCAGGGTCATGAGATGAAGCACTGAATAGAGCCCCCGGTTGAGGTCCGAGCTTGGTGCACTGCTTGAGATTCTCTCTCTCTCTCCCTCTGCCCCTCCTGCTCTCGCTCTCTCGGTCTCTCACTCTCTTTCTTTCAAATAACTAAGTCTTAAAAAAAAAAAAAAGTACAACTAATTTTACAATGAATAACTGTGGCAAAAACTACCTCGACCAGTTGATAGAGTTTAATACCAACAGAGATAAGTCATATAGATATCACATACCTTTGATTGACATAATGAGATAGCAGTTCACCTTTGTGTTATTCCACATCCCCCAAATTATAATCCTGGTCTAATCATGAGAAAAAAAAATCAAGCAAACCCAAGTTGAGAGGCATTCTATAAAATATCTAACCAGTATACCTTAAAACCATCAGGGTCACCAAAAACAAAGAAAATCTAGGAAGCTGTCACAAACCAGAAGAGGTTAATCAGCTATGAGATTGGTGAATAAATATATTAAGTTAATAAAAGACTTAAAATTACGGTGGTAAAGAATCTTAGAAAAGAGGAAGAACATTAAAAAGTCCAGTGCAATAGGAATAAATCATGTTTTTACTTATTAAGAAAATAAATTGAATAGAATATATAACCCAATATACAACATATATTTTTAAAGTATGATATAATTTATATAAATTTTAAGACATAAAATATACTTAAAGATATAAACAGAGATAGATGATAGTATATAGATGATAGATAGATGATAGATAGATAGATAGATAGATAGATAGATGTCCTATATTAATGCAAAAGCTACTTCTAGAACGATGAATTTAGGGGAATTTAATCTTTTCCAGCTTTATTACAGTACAATTAACAAATAAAATAAAAGTATATATTTAAAGTGTACCATGTGATGATTTGAGATATAGTGAAAGGATTTCCACCATTGAGTTATAATTAGCGCGTCATTGCTTCACGTACTTTTTATTTTTTTGTGAGAACATTTAACATTTCCTCTCAGAGCAAATTTCAACCATGTAAATGTCAGCCTAATGTGTCATCTTCTTCCATGTGAAGATTGTGCTCCATCCACATCCACCTCACTTTCCTTATGTGACCTGTCTAACTCTTTTTCATTTGTTTTGTAGTTCAGATGTATCTTCCTTCAGAAAACCACTCTTGATGGTGCACTGGGTGTTGTGCGCAGGTAATGAATCATGGAACTTTACATCAAAATCTTGGGATGTACTGTATGGTGACTAACAACATAATACAAAAATTTTATAAAAAAACAAAAAAGAAAACCACTCTTGATATCCAGGTTAAATGCCCATACATTTAATATCTGTAGCATCCAGCATTTTCATTGTGATACTACTGGTTAGGCTATAAAGATATTGTTGGTAAAATTATCTACACTGATCCTCACTAAAATGTAATCACAATGGGAGGAGAGACTGAGTTATGTGGTCAGAACTTAACAAAGTCCTCATAAAAGGCTTCAAGAGTGTGTAGATTAAGGATTAATGTCAAGATTGCTTTGCTCTTCTATCAAAATATTAAGAAGGAAAACACTAAATTTTTTAATAAATAGAAAAGGATATGTGAAGGATGATGTAGTTAAATGTTTTGAAGGATAGCTAGAATCTTTAAAAAAAAAAAAGAGCAATAAGGTCTGGAAGGCACTCAGTGTGGAACAAATGGCATCAGCAAAGGCAGAGGTGAAGTATTTGGGAAATAGAATTTTCTCTATTGTCTTCAAAATTACATGATGGACCAGTGTCCTTAAGCCAGATACAAGACCGCATATATTATGGAGGTTTAATTTTATAACTTTTTTCCCCAAAGATGTGGAAGGTTACTCTGGTGTAATAACCTGTTTTCACTGCCTTCATTTTCTGTGAAGGAAGTTAGGTTCAAAATAGAGGGGACTTCTCTAGCTACGTAGACTATTAGTTAAAGATGATTAACCATGAAGACTGCATTCATTTGGCCCATGTCCATGGATATTATAAAACACTGGTTTTTAAAATTAGTATATTATATGCATTTATAAATTATGTTTCCACAAAAATGCATCAACGGCACTTATATTAATAACATTTCTTCTAGAGGTTAGTGGTTTGCTGTTACACTACATTATTTTATCATGATGCTTCATGCTACATTTTCTTCTAAGGGCAATACAAAATGAAATAGCAAATATTTGGTAAAAAAACAAAAAATGAAAAACTGTGTTAAAAATAATGTCAAAATATCTACATCTATTGTGCACTGTTTTGATTTGGGTAATGATTTCATGGTTTAATATATATGTCAAGTGATCGAATTATACATGACAAGTATGTATATTTTATTATATGCCAATTGTTAATCAGTGAAGCTTTGAAAAAGACTACATATTTTTCACTCACTGATATTTCAGTCAAATCAAATAATAGCAAAACCTAAGACATACTTTTGTAATTATTGAAATTGTCCATTTAAGATATGCTTTAATATTTATGACTGTGATATTTTAAAGTAATCAATCTAACTGGCTGCATATTTAATCTCTTCATTAAACTGAGCATTATAATACACTTTAATATTTATATAAATTTATTACATTTCAAATAAATTTATTTTTCTTAGCTATTTATCTTTTTTCTCCCTTCATTGGGATCTATTCTTTTCACATCCATGATCCTTTTGCTCTTATTGTTCATATTTATGCCACTTCCATTTGGTTCATTTTTCTCCTCCTAGGGTCTCTTCCAAAGTTTCAATTTCCTTTGATGCTTTCTGTAGATATAGTGGCTTCTGAAATAATGTTGCCTGACTAATTAGAGTACCAGGTGCTTGGCTAAATAGCCAAGATAAGTGCCATTCTCCATATTTTGTTTACTGCCTCCATGCCTGGTCAAATGCAGACTTTTAATTTCCTGGACTTGAAGAGTCAGCCAGCTACCCTTTTAGCTGAAAAGATACCAAGATCTAAAAATGCTAATACTATGGGTTCAATGGCAGTGATGGTGCTAGAGATAGCAGAATAAATTGTCTTGGAGGCCAAAAAGCAATGCATATCATTAATTACCTGTAATCCAGAACTATGCTTGGATATATTTACATTGCCACCAGATTATGCATCCCTACAGAGTCAATTCTATTGTATTAATCTTGACAAATATGATGCATGTACAAATTGGAATTGATAATATATGAGTCAGAATATTTTTTTTCAATGTCTAGTCCACCTTTGAAAGCCTAGCCCCATTTTTCATTTCTGGCATGTAGCAATGATAAATACGAATTACTATGCTAGGCAGTAGTAGCAGAAAGTTGTACAAAATGTGTGTCTAGCTAGAAGAATTTCACAGTGCTTTGTAGGGTACAGATTAACAATTACAATCCAGTGCTTTATTTGTCAATTAGAGGTATGAATGCATAGCTGGTAGACTTGTTAAAACAGGATACTTAATACTATCAGTGTTTAACATGTGTATGTATAGTAAAAATTATGTAAAATAGTTTCATTTTACATAAAAGCCTAAACCTTGAAATAGCTCAATAGCTACCAACTGTAAAATTAACATCGCA
This sequence comes from Ursus maritimus, assembly GCF_017311325.1. Lineage (NCBI taxonomy): Eukaryota > Metazoa > Chordata > Mammalia > Carnivora > Ursidae > Ursus > Ursus maritimus. Next base: position 56,481,413 of record NW_024424452.1, read on the forward strand.
GTATATGAATATAAAGGAATATATTACAAGGGGAACACATGAACTATATCCACATACAATGTGATTGAATCTTGCAAACATATAATATTGATCAAAAAAAGCCAGACTCAAAGAATGTTGATAACATTATTCCAATTGTATGAAATTTATAAATAGAAAACACTTAAAGTCAAAATATTTTTTTAAATTTTATTTAAATTTTGCTTAGTTAACATACAGTGCAATATTGGTTTCTGGAGTAGAATTCAATGATTCATCACTTATATACAACACCCAGTGCTCATCACAAAAAATGCCCTCCTTAATACCCTTCACCCATGTATTCCATCCCCCTACCCACCTCCCTCCATCAACTCCTAGTTTGTTTTCTATTGTTAAGAGTCTCTCATGGTTTATTACCTTCTCTTTCTACCCCTGCTTCCCATATGTTCATCTGTTTTCCTTCTTAAATTCCACATGACTGATAGCATATGGTATTTGTCTTTCTCTGACTGACTTCTTTCACTTAGCATAACACTTTCTAGTTCCATCCATGTCATTGCAAATGGCAAGGTTTCATTCTTTTTTATGGCTGAGTAATATTCTATTATATATTATCACATCTTCTTTATCCATTCATCAGTCGTTGAATATTTGGGCTCTCTCAATAGTTTGGCTACTATTGATAATGTTGCTTTAAACATTGGGGTGCATGTATCCCTTCGAATCTATATTTTTGTATCCTTTGTATAAATGCCTAATAGTGCAATTGCTGGGTTATAGGGTGGTTCTATTTTTAACTTTCTGAGGAACCTCCATACTGTTCTCCAGAGGGACTGTACCAGTTTGCATTCCCACCAATAGTGCAAGAGGGTTCCCCTTTCTCTGCATCCTCACCAACACGTGTTGTTTCTTGTGTTGTTAATTTTAGCCATTATAGCAGGTGTGAGGTGGTATCTCACCATGGTTTTGATTTGTATTTCCCTGATGATGAGTGATGTTGAGCATCTTCTCATGTGTCTGTTAGCCATCTGGACGTCTTCTTTGGAAAAGTGTCTATTCACATTTTCTGCCCATTTCTTAACTGGATTATTTGTTTTCTGGATGTTGATTTGGAGGAACTCTTTATAAATTTTGGATACTAACTCTTTATCTAATATGTTGTTTGCAGGCATCTTCTCCCATTCTGTAGGCTGCCTTTTAGTTTTGTTGACTGTTTCCTTTGCTGTGCAGAAGATTTTTATCTTGATGAAGTCCCAATAATTTATTTTTGCTTTGTTTCCCTTGCCTATGATGGGTGATGTGTCTCATAAGAAGTTGCTATGGCAAAAGTCAAAGAGGTTTCTGCCTGTGTTCTCATCTAGGATTTTCATGGATTCCTGTCTCACATTTAGGTCCTTCATCCATTTGAGTTTATTTTTGTGTATGGTGCAAGAAAGTGGTCCAATTTCATTCTTTCCATGTTGTTGTCCAGTTTTTCCAACACCATTTGTTGAAGAGAATGTCTTTTTCCTATTGGATATTCTTTACTGCTTTGTCAAAGATAAGTTGACCATATAGTTGTGGGTCCAATTCTGGGTTCTCTATTCTGTTCCATTGATCTGTATGTCTATTTTTGTGCCAGTACCATAGTGTCTTGATGAAAGTCGGAATAAATTACACTTGGGGAGGGAAGAGAGGGAAGTAATTAAAATGGGAAAGAATGGAGTTTTCTAGGGTATTGTTAATGGTCTACTAGTTTTCTATTGCTTTACAACAAATTACCACAAACTTACAACAATGCACATTTATTAGTTTCTAGTTTCTTGGATCAGGAGTCTGGCAGTTTAGCTGGTTTCTTTACAATCAAAGGGTTGGCTAGGACCTCACTGTCATCTGGAGGCTAGTTTGGGAATAGGTTTACTTCCAGATCACTTATGTTGGCATATCTAATTTCCTTACTGCTGTAAGGTTCATGGGAGTTTGCTTCATGAAAGTTTCTAGAGCAAGTTTGCTAACAAGACATGACAATCACGGGAGTGACATTCCATCACTTTTTTCATAGACCATTCCTTAGAAATAAGTCAAATATCCTGCCAACACTCATGGGGAAGGGGTTATAAAGATACACATACCAAAATGCAGGGGCCATTTGGTGGTTGCCTCAGGTTTCGCGTGCCACATCATTTTTGACCTGGGTGGTGATTGGATTGGTCAGTTCACATTATTGTCAGTCATTCATTTGAAAACCATTTTATATGGTGGTTAGACTTTGTAGAAAAGTTTTTAGAAATCATATCAACTATGTAAAATAAGCCAACGTGTTTTAAAAGTAAAGTGTTACTTAGCAGCCTGAAGGAATATTAATTATTGCCAAGATATTAAATTGTATATCCGTTTTGTTTTCAAATATAATAATTAAAGAAAAATAACAGATGTAGTGTAACACACTTTCTCAGATTAATTTGAAACAAGTAGATGTGTCATGCAGTTATTTATGCATAGCTGACCTTCATATAAAATTTTCTCTAAAATGTAAGTCTCATTAACCCAGATATATTAGTTTTCTATTGTTATTTAACAACTCACTTCAAATTTAGCAGTTTAAAACAGCACCCATTTATTATCTCACGGGTCTGTAAGTCGGAAGTCCAAAATGGTATGGCTAGATTATTTACTTAGGGTCTCTCAAGGTCAAAGTCAAGGTGGGCTAAGTTCTTACCTGGAGTATTAAAGGAAGAATTCACTTCCAAATTAATTCATGTTTTTGGCCCATTTCAGTTTCTGTGGTTGTTGGACTAATATCCCTGTTTCTATGCTGGTTGTTGGCCATAGGCTGCTCTCTTCTAGAGGCTGCTGTTTTCCTTCTCATGGTGTCCTCTTCATCTTCAAAGAAAGCAAAGCACATCAAATCTCCTCATGCCACAAATCTCACTGACTTCCTGTTCTGTCTTTAAGAGCTCTTGGTTTTGCATTGGGTTCACACTGATAATCCAGGATAATTTCCTTATCATAAAGCTGGATAATTAATAATCATAATTAAATCATCACAGTCTCTTTTGCCATGTAAGCTAACATAGAACAGGCATGAGAACAGGGGATAAGGGTCATGGAAAGACAAATTTGCCTATCACACAAGCGTATTAGCATTTGAATGGAAAATCTGGAACCTTCTTACGTAAATACACTATTTTATTCTAAAGCCACAATGGCTTATTTTATTTTTGTCTCTACAAGACATGAAAGGTAAAGTCCTATTGTAGGTGGAATAAATATTACTTTAATATATTAATGCATTTTCTAGTCATAGTATAGAACATTTACAACTGTACTTACTTTACCTTACCAATTAAAACAAACAAACAAAAAAGTAGTGAATGGTATCTTTACAGTTCATATTTATACTTTTAGAAATCAGAAAATAACATTTCTTAAAACAAAGCAGGTATAAAGATATCTGCTTATTGGCACCTGTGTGGCTCAGTTGGTTAAGCGTTGCCTTCGGCTCAGGTCATGATTCCAGGGTCCTCGGTTAGAGCCTGCTTCTCTGTCTCCCTCTGCTGATCCCCCTGCTTGTGCTCTCTCTCTCAAAGAAATAAAATCTTAAAAAAAATATATCTGCTTGAAGTTTCTGCATGCCTCTTCTTTGTATACCAAAATACAAAATCTATTGCATATTACATTCCATGCATGGGTCAGAATCTTATGCAAATAATTTCTCTAAGTAGTTTTGCTATCATGGGTGTATATTATATATTATGTCAGTTAAGCAATGTCCCCCCCCCACCCCGGCCGCCATCCATGTGTTCTCTCTCTCTCAAATAAATTAATAAAATCTTTAAAAATAAATAAATAAATATTTGTTCTGTTTGTTGCTATTATAAATTGTTTTCTTATCTTCCTTTCCAGATTGTTCATTTGTAGAGCATGGAGTTGCAGTAGATGTGTGTTTGTTAATCTTGCATCCCACATTTTTGTTTAAATATTTCATTGGTTTATGAGATTCTTAGTAGAAATATTAGGATTTTCTATATATAAGATCATATTGTTTGTGAATAGAGATAGTTTTGCTTCTTCCTTTCCAATTTCAGTAGTTATATTTATCAAAAAGCCTTGATCTAGATAATAATTAACCACTCAAGAAATTTGTGTTTTTTTGTACATTATGGTGAATGTTTAGATATTTTGAAACAAACAAATTATTTAATTTTTCAAATTGCTTCAGAGATTTTCTCTTGTGTTTGTCGGCCTTTAGTATGAAGTGGCCAGATGATAGCTACTTAGCATTTATAGGACAACAGTTGGGGACAATGTATTTTCTTTATAATTTCAAATTTGTTTCTGAATTATATAACAGCAGAGTGACTTTATCCTAATGGTGAGAACTGCCCTAGTCTCCTTTCTCTGGAGTTTGGAGTTCTGATTATATAGCTCTACATTTCAAAGATCTACAATCTCTAGGAGAAAAAAAAATCTATAATCTCTATTGTATTAACACAGGTAGTTATCCATTCAATGTCACTTTCCAAGATACTGCTCTCAGGGAACAGAAAATTATTAATTCAGAAGTAGGACATTAGTTAATATTACTTAAAATTGCAGAGTGATATCTTAAAAGTCTCCTTTAAGAGAAGAAAATCTTCACTAACAAAAAAAAAAAGAATAAAGTACATTAATAGAAAGATATGGGGAAATTTCTGGGAGTCATGAGGCCTTGCCTTGTACTTACATAAATCTTACCTACTCTCTGTACCTGTAAATACCACTTTAAAGATTGATGTAAGCAATATTCTATACAAAGATAAATGACTGCTATATGGAGAAAACCCAAAAAGACAAAGAAACAGATATTTATTGGATAACTACAGCATGCCAGTTTTGATATAAGTTATTTGAGAGAAATATAATAAAGTGAAGACTGTACTTGAATTTAATAGGATAAAAATTTAATTGTGATATCTTGGCCAAATTAAACACACTTTCTAATTTTAAATTTCCATATAGGAAAGGTAATACTGACTTTGCATCAAGTGGCATTAAGGATTAGTATAGATATATGTAACGCATAATAATAATAATAATGTTCTATCTTTATTAATTATCAAAACAACACCATGTGAGAGATGCTCTTCCCATATTTTGTAGATGAAGAAGCCAAGGTATAAAGAAGTATAGTATGCTCTATGGTTTATGTGGAATGAGTTCGGTCATTCTTATACCAATTCCTTTTGTTACTGTTGTTAATGTGCCCTATATAGAGAAGTACTGTTCTCTGATTTTTAGAACATAGGTTCTAAAATATTGTTATAGTCCTAATGTCATTTCTTGACTATGACAAGTCTTTTAACCTATCTTAATCTTAATTCTGTCATCATTATTACGAGAAACATAATATTCCACAGAGATGTTGTGAATAATCCCTATATGTGTTTTCTGAGTGATAACACACTGTGATATAGTAATTGGAACAGTTGATTCAGTAAATTAAATGGAATAGGAAACAATGGGTATATCAAGGTCATATTTATATGATACTTAGTCTACATTATAGAAAATATGAGATTTTAATTTAGTGATTTAGATTTGCATTTGTTCCTAAAAATTCATAAATCTATTTATGTACAAGTTAAACAGTTCTTAAAAATATATTGGAATTATTGCCCTTGGTATAGTTCAAAGTAATATAAATGATAAAAATTTTCATGATAGTCCTGCAAATATTAATCATGTGGATTATTTGTTCTCAAGAAATCAATGAGATTTCTATAAATATTATTTTTTCCAAAGATATTTGTTCTTTGGAAAAGCATACTAAATAAAAAATGTGTATACTGGATTATGTTGGAGGATGTAATTGAGTCAATGTAACCACTCGTTGACTGATGATCTGGATTGGGACACCCTCCCTGGTCCTTGGAATGAACACTCTGACCACTGTTTCCACAGTGGGAGTCATTTTCAAGGATGAAGTCTTGGGGCGACTGGGTGGCACAGCGGTTAAGCGTCTGCCTTCAGCTCAGGGCATGATCCCGGCATTATAGGATCGAGCCCCACATCAGGCTTCTCCGCTATGAGCCTGCTTCTTCCTCTCCCACTCCCCCTGCTTGTGTTCCCTCTCTCGCTGGCTGTCTCTATCTCTGACAAATAAATAAATAAAATCTTAAAAAAAAAAAAAAAAGGATGAAGCCTTGACAGAGTAAGGGGTTGTTGAGACCAACCTGGACTGAATATGTGACTGAGCACCATTCTGGTGGGTGGATGTTGAAATGTATTCATCTTGCAGCCACCAAAGGTAAGCCTCATATGTAAGTTCCTTTACTTATTAAACATGCCACTAAAAACAAACAAATGAACAAATAAACAAGCCTGCCACCTACCAATCTGAAGTAGCCTACCTCTTTCTTCAGCGTTTCCCCTGCCCTCTGAGGACAGGGACCAGTTTCAGATTTCACCTAGGAAGCTCCGGAGATTGCAAACCCAAAATTGAAAAATATATTTGCAAATACCTATTTTATTGAAGTCTCTTGAACCCAGCTAAAGTTCATGTAGAGACATAATGGTTTATGTTATTCTATTTATTTATTTATATTTTACAGTTTACAAAACATTGACTTCTGTCTTCTAAAAGCAGACAGGTTATCAAGAACAATAAAGTGTGATTGAATAGAAGAGGTGAAAGTCATCCCTAAGAGACGATAAAATAATCTTTCTAAGAAGTAAGAGGTGAAGGGCATGAATGTGTTTTACTTCACAATAGTCTGGAAATACACCCTGATATTTAGAATTTCATCAGGAGCAAACAAAAAACAGTATTTTTTATGTTAGTGCTCTCTAAAAAAAGAAATATTATTTTTATTGACCCAAAGGTGAAGGAAATCAATAATTTTCATATAATCTTTGTAGATATTTACAATAAAAATCACTCTATGTGAATACTGATGAATTTATATTTGCAAATGGTCACAATGCCAAGGTATTTGCAAAGGTGAGAATATAGAGTGGGGTTACCTAATATCTATCGAGGGTGATTTCCATTCCTCTCTCTCATTTATTAAAATAAAAAAAAAATAAATCCTGCATCTAGATTGCTTCTACAACTACTTATACCAGGTTGCTAATTCTAGTAGTTAGCCAACTCTGATGGGAATTATAGAATTATGTTTTAATCTGACTGACTTGAATTCCAAAAATAAAGGCATTTGTTCATATATAAAAAACATTATCTTTATGCCTTTAGAAAATAAAAAATTTTTAATAAAGATAACTGAGAAATATACTATAGCTAAACTATTTTTTCTCTAGAAACAATCACCTGAGTCATAAAATGGAACACATTGGCAAGAGTACAGTTTGAAGCCATAGAAACTATGGTTTGAATTCTAACACTATCTTTTAGAAATGAATGTGGCTTTGAGCACCTATATTATCTTGTAGTAAATGCTCAGTAAGTACTTAAAATCACACTGCTGCTATTCTTTGAAAACTCTGGATGGAATCTACGTAAAAGTGGTAACTTAGCCTCTTATTTTGCTTCATATATTCCTTTTCTGTCCTGTTCTTCATTTCCATTCTTCAGTACTAAAACTTCATTTGCTTTCATTTATTTGTATCTTTCTATCTATCCATCTCCCCTCTAACTGTTAGGACTGTTCATTTCCATGTAGAATCATAGATCAACAGACATCCATTAATTTCTTCCAGAACCACTAACAGGTACACCTGTTGGGTTCCTGCAAGAATACAGAGGCTAACATATCGTATGTCTAAGAAATTTAAAGTTATAAGTAAAGCTAATCAGCTGTGAAAATATGTTCTTCCCTCCCATTATGACAAATATACCTCTATTCCAACAATATGGACAAATATGATTGAAGCTATGGTTTTGGGAAACTGGAAGTCTGCAAAATATCAAATGAATAGAACTAATATTCCATACTTTTGGGTGTTCCATTGATAGACAAGCAATGTTTGTATTAATAACAAAATAAGAGTATACACAATACATAAATCCTTGTTTATTCCATAAAATTTATTTTTACTATATATCAGAAAATTCATTATGTTGTTCTAATTGTAGTTTTATACAATCTGTTGATAGTAATGATATAGAGATTTAAATTGTAATTCTAAGTATATAAAATATAAATATACTTTCATGAAAAAATATAAAGTTAATGTTAAAAAGTCAAAACCTTAAATATATACTTCAAACATATTCACAAAAAGTTTTTTCTCCAAATATATTCAAATTATGCATTAAAATTGATAGGTAAAATACAAATTATAACTAATATGTATCAACCTTTAAAACCAAACTTATTTAAATAGACCTGAGTTCTTATATAATATTTGAACATTGTATTAAAATTATTTGGAAATCTAGTTTCTAATCTGAATAATTCATATCATGCTTTACTAATTATGTATAGATATTTATATACAGATTAGAGAGTATTAATGCATGGTTAATATTGAAAGATTTCCTTACTGCTATGGGTGATTAGTTACCACACTAATTTGTGAGTATTTCAGTAACCACGAACTTAAAAGATAAATAGGCATAGAACTTTGACATTTGGCATCACACAGAAACAATACATTCAAGACTCCATTATATTCGTTGATTCCAATGGAAGGATATGACAATTCAATTCTTTTTTCTTTTTTCTTTTCTTTAATCTTAGTGCTTTTGATGATCAAATCCTCCCCACTTTAGGATGCAGTTTTCTCCATCATCAGCTGCAGCAAAACCCTACAAGACTGGATATTTGGACCATGCTGTCTGTCTTCCACATCAAGATTATAGGTCAAGAAATGTGAAGATTTTCCCTGGGGTTTGAACGGTGTTGATCATAAAAATGGTCTCCCAGCAGCTTCATGATGACAACACAAAGATCTGAATCCCTACTGTTGGAAGTGGCCAATATGTTCTGTGTGTGTGTGTGTGTGTGTGTGTGCGCGCGCGCACGCGTGTGCTGATATGCAGGGTCCTCTATAGTTCTGGCCTCTAAAGCACAAGGAAGTAGCCTTGTCCCCTATGCTGAGGTGAATTACTAAGGTTTGATAGGCTACTTTATTTTTCTTGATGCTGTATTTCTCAATATTTCTACTATATTTCTTGATGTTACTTCTGAATGACAGACATATTTGTCTTCATTTTTGTTGATTATCCTGTTTGCTTGGAGACTGTTCACATGCTACAAAGGTTGTCTCAAAATCACCTTTTTATTTCTACTGTAGTTCACTTGTCTTTGGTAATATATCTCGGGTCTCCAAATACTCTGAGGACTTAAGCTTTTTTTCTGACTACAGGTCAATTATTACAATGGTTACACTTCTAATTTTCTAAACAAACACTATGACCACATAGGCCCAATGTCTGTGATTTTACTGGATATTTTTCAAGACTTTCTTCATACTTAAAACTGTTCTGGTTTCATAGTGCATCTTGGCTACACTGGCTCTACTGGATGTTATCCATCAAACTACTATGCGCTCAAGTCCTGCATTTATAAACTGTCCATATTTTCTCATTCTCCCAGGGCAATCCAGGTTTATGCTTGATTGAAATAATTATTATTTATAACAATAAATAAATATTCATTCTCTTATTCTTTTTTTTTTTTAAGTAGGCTCCATGACCAGTGTGGAGCCTAATGTGGAACTTGAACTCATGACCCTGAGATCAAGACCTGAGCAGAGATCAAGGGTTGGCTTAACTGACTGAGTGACCCAGGGGTCCCTCTTTTATTCCTAAGTTTCCTAGTTTGATGATATTATACGGTGACCCTTTAAATAGACCTCTGTGGTCTCTGAAGTCTCCCTGAGTTCTTTATTTGCAATATCCCCTCATCAAATCAGGTTAATGTTTTTATCTTGTTCCTTTTATATCGAGCTAGTAGAAATTGCTCCCAACACAGTGGAACCAAAAATATTAATCCTTAGCAAAGTGGACCTCTTCCTTGTTTGTCCATCAAAAATGTTCCCATCTACTGGTTCACAGCTGCTCTGGCAATCTTTAAAACCTCCAGTTAGAAATATTTAACTATTTCTTATTCAGTATACATTTTTGTTTTCTTTATACTTTTTGGTTTTTTTACAAAAGTCCATTTATTATATAAAAGCATTAAAAAATAAACAAGGCATTTTTTTCTACACTTGGTCAAGTATTATTTCTATATTAAGTATTTTAATTATCTACTAATCTAACTTTCCCCTTATCATCATCATATTTACTAGTAATCCACTAATTCTCTAAGTTAAATTTCAATTAGCCAGAAATTTTAGTGAGACAGATATTTCAGTTAATTAGTATTCTTTATCCCTTGTACTATTTTGTTAGGAATATGATCTTACTATTGTCATACTGTCAATTTGGATGGTATAGGTTATCTAATCAGAAAACAATATGTAATGTATTTAATTTTTTAATAATCTATTCCTAGGTGTATGGAGACCCAACATATTTAGCCAATCTTTAAGTAGAAAGCTACAAATTATCCTATTATTTTATTTTTATTTTAATGTAAGAGTCACAGCCACATTTTTTTAAAAATGATATTTTTTCCAATAAAATTTAATCTTAAAAAAAACTCAAGATGATTCTTCTGCATATTTCTGCCTTTTAAACTACTTCTAATGCATCAAGCATCCACATTTTGAACACCATTTATATAAGATTAGCAGTTCAAACAAAAGATAAACCCAATTCATAAGGCCATTTTCTAGAATTTGTTAATGTACTATGGCCTGCTTTTATGTTTTTCTTATGATCATAAGAAAGAAACAATAACTTAAGGCTAAATTGCTGCTTAGGCCACTTTTCTTCCAAAGAAACTCAGGTTTTAAAGATCTTTCTCCATTTTCTCTTTCAAAAATCCCTTCTTTTCACAGACACAAGGAAAGTGAAATGTGTATAGTTTAAATGCCGATATTGTAGCTCCAATTCAAGCATTCGACAACTTTTGCGATGGTGAACCACAACAAAACAAAACAAAACAAACCTATACACACTAGCTGACACTTATAAATTATTTCAATTCTAAGGAATGTCTGAGTTCAAGTAAATTCTTTGAAATATCCATTTATACAGGAGTAAACCTCATATTTTATACACTAATTTTAGCATGACCATAAAATAATAATCTTTCTAAATGTCTCATTGCTATTTGTGCAAACATCCTTTTAGTCTTTCATGATCAAATTTTAAAAAAAGGACAAAAAACTAAAGGTTACAATTTCTGAATCTTTTCTTTCCTTCCTCTCCTCTTGAAGATTTTTTTTAAAATTTCTATTGCTTAGTTGAGCATACATTGAAAAAAGTGAAAAAAAAAAAAGCATAAATAAATGACCAAAAAGTTGACTTTGTGATAACCAAGAGATCAGGTAAGGGACTCTCCTGTACTTCAGAAGGCTTCTCATGCTACCTCCCTCTTCTATAAAGGGAAGCACAATATTAATTTCTAAAGAATAGTTTTGTTGGCTTTGAAAAGCATCCACTCTGAAAAACAGCATGGATATTCCTCAAAAAGTTAAAGAAAATAGAACTACCCTATTACCCAGCAGTTGCATTACTAGGTATTTTCTGAAAGGATACAAAAGTATGGATTTGCAGGGGTACATGCACCCCAATGTTTATAGCAGCATTACCAATAATAGCCAAATTATGGAAAGAGCCCAAGTGTACATTGACTGATGAATGGATAAAGATGTGGTATATATATATATATATATATATATATATATATATATATATACACACACACACACACACACACACACACACACACACAGTGGAATATTACTCAGCCATAAAAAGAATGAAATTTTCCATTTGCAACAATGTGGATAGAGGTAGAATGTATTATGCTAAGTGAAATACGTCAGTCAGAGAAAGACAAATACCATATGATTTCACTCACATGTGGAATTTAGGAAACAAAACATGAATGTGTGGGAAGGGAAAAAAAAGAGAGAGAGAGGGGAGGTAACATAAAAGACTCTTCATGATAAAAAACAATCTGAGGGTTGATGGGGGGAGGTGAGTGGGAGATGGGCTAAATGATGATGGGTATTAAGGAGGGTACTTGTCATGATCAGCACTGGGTGTTGTATGTGAGTGATGAATCACTGAATTGTACTCCTGAAACCAATATTGCACTGTATGTTACCTAGAATTTAAACAAAAATTTGGAAGAAAAAAGAAAAAAAAGAAATGTCATCATTCGGTATGTGTTCTTTTCTGTCTGGTTCCTTTACCTTAATATTATATTTGTGAGCATAATCCATGTTGTATAAGTATTACCTAGTTTATTTCACACTGTATAGTATTTGATTACACAAGTATTCCACAATTTACCTACCTTTCTAATGATGATAGACACTAGAATTTTAGAGTTTTGCTATACTATGAATAGCACTACTATGACATTCTAACACATGTAATTTAGAGAAAAGGTACTTGTATTTCTGTTGAGTATATACCAAGGAATGGAATTGCAGAGTAATGGGGTAGGTGCTCATTGGGATTTAGTAGATAGTGTAAAAGACATACGTATTCTCACTCACAGCAGTGTATGGTAGCTCTGGCTATCCTACATCCCAGCCAGAACTTAGTATTGTCTATCTTTTCATTTTCCTTATTCTGGTGATGGTCTAGTCATAGAATATTGTGGTTCAGGTTGTCTTTCTCTGATGATTATTGAAGTATCATTTGAATATTTACTGGCTATTTTGGTTACTTCTTTTGTTTTACCACCAGTATGTGTCTTTTTCTTGTGGCTTTGTAGGAATTCTTTATATGTTTGTAATGTTTGCCTTTTGTCAAATGCAAGTGTTGCAAATAGCTCCCCGGTAACAATGATATCTGCTTTTATTTTTGTCATGGGTATTCTCTTCCTTCCAGAATTTATACTGATATGCCATTGGTGTATTATTAGCTACAACATTATGCTCAAGGTATTAAGGATGAGAAGTTTTAATTTTTGGTAAACATTCTGTAAGCTAACTTGGTAATACAAAATTAAAGAACAGAGATATACCACTTTCTGGCCACAGGTTTTATTAAGACAATAAAAAAAGGTCTTTAGTTCATCTACTTTTCCTAGTATGCCACATTAGAAAACTTTTCACTGAAATTGATTTGTGTCACCTTTCAGATATCATAGTGACAATTGTATTCCTTTGAAGCAGATTTGTCATGATGCATACATTTTGTGACCTCTCATTCATGTGGGCCCTTTCAAGTTCCTGATTTTTATTTAGATGCTTCCAAATAAATTAAAAACTTTGTTCCCTTAAAAAATACTTCCAAAATGTAAGCTTTAGGCTTAAGAAAACCTGGATGTGATGCAGATCACCTTTTTACAATTTTAGTTGCTTTTCCCTTACAAATAGTAGTAATCAAAATTGTCTAAATACTTAAACCCTTCACTACTCATGAAGTTAATATAACACAGCAGATAAGATAGTGAGAGCAACGAGTCATTAATTGACTGATGACGTGCACTGGAGCTTTCTAATGAGGGAAATAGTAAGTAGAAATGGCCATAATTAGTTCTAGTAATGAAAATTAATAAATTTCAAGTCATAAATCACAAGAACTATTACATTTTGCCAAATGTATAAACTTCCAGAATATGGAGAATTATAATATTTTTTTCCACACTGAGCAATTTTGATAAATCATGTGTCTTGAATGGGAAAGTCTATCTTTCTGACTTCTGCAAAATTTCAGACTATAGTATTAGGAGAAATTAAGTTAATTAGACTGTTTATAATTAAATATTCAACCTACAGGGATTTTCTAATCGGTTCCATATATCTTAAGAACAGATTGCCCATTGGAAATAATTGTTACCTGAATTGATAGCCAATATTAAATAATCCCTTACACATGAAAGTAAAATCCTTGAGAAGCAATATTTTAACTAAATTTGCACTGTTCACGAGTAGAAAAATCAATCCAGCTTTCTGAGTGGAACATAAGAATTCTTTCCAAGAACTGCTTAATGTGACACATTCATATAATTAATGTTTTATAAAGGAAATTTCACAGCACACACTTGAGGCTATGAAGTTTTATTATCTCTGGATATAATATACCACATTCTCTGCTTATTACTTTAGATTTTAGATCTTTTGTAGTGCAGGGTATTACCTGTTGTGCATAATATGCATAGATCTAAAATCCCCATGACCAAACACTTTCTATTTTTTTTCCTATCTTATTTTGCAAAGCATTGCTTTTACTTGATGCTTCTAGCTTCCTTCTGAAGGCCTGTTGGTCCTGACTTTGTGACTTTTTTCACATCTGGCTCCTCTCTTTCCATTCCCAGAGCTACTTCCCATGCTTAGCTCCTTATCAACCCAGGCTTAGATAATGGAAACTAGTCCCTAACTTGTGCTTCTGTCCAAGTCTTCTTTATCAATAATTCATAATATTCACTTGCATTTCCTTAATGTATCAGCTTCCTCTACTCCTGAGAAAAACAAAGCAACAGCAATAACAACACGTGTTGAGTTTTTTACTTATTGAAGGAGAGACCAAACCTTCCACAATCGGAATTCAACTTGTCTCGCAAAAACGATCTTTCCGTGTTGCTTCCAAAAGACCTCTAGTCAATTATCAACAACAGCCAAAGTATGGAAAGACCCCAAAAGTCCATTGGCCGATGAACAGATAAAGATGTGTTGTATGTATACAATAGGATATCACTCAGCCATCAAAAAGAATGAAATCTTCCCATTTCTAATGATGTGGGTGGAGCTAGAGAGTATTATGCTAAGTGAAATAAGTCAGTCAGAGAAAGACAGATACCATATGGTTTCACTCATATGTGGAATTTAAGAAACAAAACAGATGAACATAGGAGAAGGGAAAGAAAAATAAAATAAGATAAAAACAGACACGGAGGCAAACCATAAGAGACTCAACTATAGAGAACAAACTGAGGATTGTTGGAGGGGAGGTGGGCAGGGGCTGGGGTAAATGGGTATTGGGGTTAAGGAGGGCACATGTTGTGATGAGCACTGGGTGTTATATGTAAATGATGAATTACTAGATTCTACTCCTGAAACTAATACTATACTATATGTTAATTAACTTGAGTTTAAATAAAATTTTGGAGAAAAAAAAATCTCTATTCACTAAGAATATCTGGCAAGTTTTATTAATTTTAAGGTTTTCACTTACACAAATGTTCATTAATTCACTCACTCAGGATTCTCTTCTTTTATTGGAATCCCTTAAATTCTGGCTTATATTCTGCCTTTTTCTTGATCTCTACCCCAGTTTTGCCACCCCTGAGAGAGGTTCTCTCTATAATTCCTATAGCACTTTTAAAGATAAAAATAATAGTCCAGGGAGGAGTAGGAGACACCGTTTTCAGCCGGTCCTCCGAGTCGAGCTGGATAGGTACCAGACCAGCCTAAACAACCACAGAACCAGCCTGAGACGCAGGAAGATGCATCTGGATCTCTACAAATGAACATCTCCAGCGCTGAGTATTGAGGTACGAAGCGGGGAGCCATGAAACCGTGCACAGATATCGGAAGATAAACGGAAGGGGGAGGGAGCCGCCGCGTTCGGGCGCCGGGAA
>NW_024424452.1:56502537-56529254 GCF_017311325.1 Ursus maritimus
GTAGTGAAGAGAAGGGCCATATGCACCCCAATGTTCATAGCAGCAATGTCCACAATAGCTAAATCGTGGAAGGAGCCGAGATGCCCTTCAACAGATGACTGGATTAAGAAGTTGTGGTCCATATATACGATGGAATATTACTCAGCTATCAGAAAGTCCAGTTTCATTTTGGGGTCTATGTCTAATTCAAACAGCTTAAAATAATTTCCAGTTTAATTTTGGGGTCTATGTCTAATTCAAACAGCTTAAAATAATTCATTACAATAATAAAATAAATATTCTTTAAAAGTTTGTTTTGGTTTATAACAATTTGCAATGTAGACAAAGTGTTATTTGGCTCATGGAGTTGATGAAGTGGTTAATTTAATATTTTTACTTCTTCTCATGCATGTGAGGAGAATCAGGATTAATATCAAATCTCATAAATAGGTAAAAGTGAGAAAAGCCAAAAAGTAAATCTCAGTTACATACTTAAGAAGTTCCAAGGCAAAAACACCTTAATCAGTGCACAAATCTAAAAGAATGAAACTGCAGACCAGGAACAAGATAAAATTGATTAAATCAAGTACCGGGGTGAACCTAGGAGGAGACTGGCACTCTTGTGATATTAATGGGGTTATTGCTTTCACCTACATGGTTCTTTGAGGTCTCAGTAAGGATTAAAAATACTAGTTGGATGCATTTCTCCATGCAGAAATAACAGATGTAAGAAAAACATACATATGTGAACATCAGCATAAAAATAATTATTGATATAAAAACATATATAACTAAACATATTTCACACTTTTGAAAATTAAATATGAGACATTATAATTTCCAGAAAGTTTCCTTACCAACATCTGTTCTCTTTTGATAGAACAGAAAACTTTAAAAAGCTCTTTCAAGCTTACGTTGAAGACAAGATGAGTTTTAGATTAATTATAATCACAAAATGACCCCCCAAAACATTCAGAAAGAAGAATAATTTATAAAGAACCATATATATGCCAGCTCCTATGCTAAATAACTTCACATGTATTTCAATTATTTAATATACCCAAAATATCATGATGTATTGTAAAGAACAGTAGTTCATTCCCCAAAATGTATTTCATACATAACTATTCAAATATAGTAATGAGAATTACATTCCTTCTAATAGTATGTTTGTTTGGGGGAGGGGGAATTGATTTTAATGACATCTGGGATGGCAGAGGACCCTTTCTCAAGAGAAACAAACTTTACTGGTGAAAATTATAAAAAACAAACAACAAAAAAAAAAACATTTAACGCCCCTCGGTATTGTCCTAAGGACACAAACAAATTCTACTAAGTGTTGGTAAAAATATCAAGGGAGTGGGGACCTGAGCCACTACTCTTTTCAAACCTAGCCAGCTTAGTATGATGGAATCCTTACTCAGGTGGGAGTTCTAAAGGGTTCCCTTTCTCTCTCAGTCACAGACTAGGGCTACAGTCTCTCCAGGGGATGAAAGACATCAGCAATTCTTTTTCTCCCCAGTTCTATGTTGCAGGAGCTGTATTTCAGATAATAGACAATGAGAGATCTGGGGTTCCCTTCTCCCGTCTATCCTCAACTCATAAGAAGGGGGGTCTACTCCAGGTACAGGGCCCTAACATCCTTGCTTAACCATTATTCACGGGATAGAGGTTTTATGCCAGTAGAGGCTGCCCTTGCACAGAGCCCTGTTTGTAAAGCAAAGGTTTCATTCTAAGACAATTCAGCCACTGTCTCTGCCCTTATCTCAACTCCAGGAGTGGTGCACAAGATTTACACAGGAGGAGAGGAAGGCAGTAAGAACAAAGACCTCTCCCCAAGGAATCAGGCTGTATTTGGAAAGGAGCATGAGGAAGTTTAAGCATAAGGGCACTGTTGTAAACAATGGAAATTTTGGTAGTAAGCAATTAAGAGGAGGCTGGTAGCTCCATGAGAACAACAATCCAAACTTCAACCAGTCAGCATTTTAACAGAGATCCAGGCAAAAATATAGCTGAGAAGAGTTTGCTTGGAACCAGATCAAGTCCCCCAGAATGGCCTTAAAAACTTTTTTTTTTTTTGGTCTGGATTCTCTCTCTCTATTTCTTTTTAAAATTGGTATAACTGACATACAATTTAGTTTCAAATGCACAATATAGTGATTTGACATTTGTATACATCGCAAAATGATTGCCATGACAAGCGTAGTTACCATCTGTCACTATACAAAATTAATACAATATTACTGACTATATTCCCTACACTGTATTGAATGGGAGAAAATATTTGTAAGGCATATCTGATAAGGGGTTGATATCTAAAATACATAAAGAACTCATACAACTCAATAACAACAACAAAAATACCCCAGATTATCTGACTTAAAAATGGAACAGAGGATCTGAATAGATATTTTTCCAAAAGAGACATACAGACGGCCAACAGGCACATGAAAAAAAGCTCATCACTCATCATCAGGGAAATGCACATCAAAACCATCAATAAGATATCACTTCACATCTGTCAGAATGGCTATTATCAAAAGACATGAAATAAGAAATGCTGGTGAGGATGTGGATAAAAGGGAACGCTCATGCCCTGTTGGTGGGAATGTAAACTGCTATAGCCATTATGGAAATCAGCGTGGAGGTTCCTCAGAAAATGAAATAGAACCACCATATGAATTCCATTTTTTCCAAACAATCTTTTTTCTTTCTTTCTTTTTTTTCCCTTAACTGTGAAAAACAACTCAGTAGAGCAGACACAGACATAAAGGGCAGGTGGCAGGGCTGCCTTGTAATTTGTTTTAAACCTCAAATGAACAGGACCGCCTCTGTCCCTCAGGTTCTCCAGAAGCACTGGCTGCAGAGGCTCAGTGACCTCTGGCTGGCTGGCAGCTCCTAATGCCTCTGTGGCTGAGCTCACTATAGCAGTGGTAGAGGACACTGAGCTACTTGCCATCCCAACCTTGCCAGACCAAGGTTTCCAACTGGCTGGTGAGAAGCTGACCTTGCCCATCACTGTACTGGATGAGGTGGATGTAGGGGACACAAGGTGCATACATGAATCACGAATGTACATGTGTGGGTTCAGGATGGTGGTGTGAATGGGCTTGTTGCTTTGAGGTAGGAGATTCTCAAAATAAGATTTATGGAAATCCAGCCCCTCTGTGTGGTTATCCTAGGCCTGGAGCTCAAAAAAAAGGTAAAGCTTAAATCACAAATCATCCTGTAGGTCTCAGGGACCTCATTGTTAACAACCTCAGTCCATTGTTCGATGATCTTGGTAATTTATTTGTGCACTTTTCTGTCCTCAGCTTTCATGGTGGTGGTGCAGCTCTCTATGGAGCTCTCCATGCCAACTCTACTGTCTACACCATGGTGGTTTCTGGTCCTTTACACCATTGTCGGTCTGCTTGTTCAATATGCTTTTGGCAGCTGAAAATTTCCTAGAGAAAATCATCATTATGAGCCTGAAACTCTTCGGTTTTCTCAGGACATTAAACTTGCACAAACACTTCAAATTCTCTTCATGATACATCATGGGCCATTAGGGAATCTTTTGCAGACTGATGGCTACTTGAGAGCCCGGTGAGGTGAGATGCATTTTGTGGGGTTTATGGCCTCTGGTTAACTATGTTCTTGCTTTAGGGGTCACTGTATCCCACTCTCATGATGGGAAATCATAGGCTCCAGCCTTGATCTGCTGATTTAACTTGTGCTGATCTTCATCCAAGAAAGGAAGCTATCCCAATGGAAGGATATATAAGATGAACCCACAGGCCCAAATATCCACAGGTTTTCCATGGGGATCTTTCATCAAGGCCTTAGTGGACAAATAACCTGGGGTGACTTCAAAATTAAACCAAGCCTGCTGTTCTCATAGTTCCATGGCTAGACCAGAATCAGCCAGCTTCATGTTGGCACTCTTGAATCTACTTACCAGCGGAAGGCTCTCAGACTTCAGATCTTAATGGACAATGTCAGGCTGGTGGATGTGGCTAATACTTTCCAGAATTTGATGTATACGGTTGCTAGCACCAGCTTCACTGTGGTACTCTCCAGCCACAGTCTCTTCAAAGAACTCCTTGCCAGTAACAAGGTCAAACATGAGGTTGTGAAACCCTTCTTCAGCAATACTATCATGAAGGTGCATGATGTTTCAAAAATCAGAATATTTAGACCTCACATTCTAGTTTCTGGCGATCCTGGGCAGATAACTTCTTGGTATTGATGATTTTTGCAGCATATTCCTGTATGGAGGAATTCTTCACACACCTGCAGACCACAGAGAAAGTAACACTGCTGAGCTCCTTAAAGTGTTGGTAGTCATTGCCGAACTGGGTTCAGGCGGTGGTGGTGGCCATTTATCCAGCAGGCAGACATGGTGGTGCAGCCCCACACGGATATCTGTGCAAGAGGGACTGAGGCAAAAAAACCCATAAAGTTCAAATTTAATTGTATCAGACTTTGGAACAATGTGTGTTCCAGTGCATAACTCATATGGGCATACTCAAGAATATTACTAGCTGACTCCTCATCAGGTATAATGGAGGCTGGAATATAGTAGCATTGTCATTCAAAGGTTTTGAAGAAAAAGAATTAAAGCAAGAATTCTATATCTAGCAAACCTATTAAAAAAACCCAAAAACCTGATATATATTGTTTCTAGCAGAGCTTCACCACAGGAAATACTAAAAGGAGTCCTTCAGACTGAAATGAAAGGATACTAAACAGTAACTGGAAACCACACAACAGAATAAATAACATTGCTAAGATAACTACATAGGTAAAAATAAATCAGTCTAAAAGTACTTTTGTAATACTTTTCTACTCTCTGATTTAAGAGAAAACCACCTAAAGCAATAATTATAAAACAGTGCTGATGTATTTCTAATGGATCAATTCATCAGGAAATATATAAAAATTATAAACATGTATATGTAAACACATATACATATGCGTAAAAGAAGCCAGTCATAAAAGACCACATGTTCTATGATCCCATTCATTTAAAATGTCCAGAGTAGGCAAATTCATTCAGAGAGAAAGTAAATTAGTGGTTTTCTAGGGTGGTTTGGTAGGAACTGGGGAGTGACTTCTGGTAGATGCAAGATTTCTTTTTGGAGAGATGGAAATGTCTAAAATTGATTGTGGTAATGGTTTCACAACTCAATGAATATACTAAAAAGTTGTATAATTTAAATGTTTGAGGCGTATAGTATGTGCATTATATCTGACTAAAGTTGTTTAAAAATTACCTTATGTCTTTACAAGATGTAAAGTTTGATTGCAACTCCCCTCCCCACCCTACTAAACCCTGTAGGCAACAAAATAATTTCTTGCTTTTAAAAGCCACTGGAAGATTTGCACTCTCTTCATCATTGAAACATTAAATTTCTGGATATGATTACTAGCATTGCTGTAGTCACTTATCTATATATCTGAGAAAAACAACAACGAGGACAAAAATTAGAGATTTAGAAAACACAAAACAAAAATGCATTGCTGCATCTCCTCAAGTAATTGGTTTATATGTGATTATTTAACCCCTAAATGCTGGGATGACCTCTTTCATCTTTAATGTAATAAAAGGCAGCAGTCTCCTAGCTCTGAGATCATCATTCAGGCAACTTCTTCACTGTTTTGCCTGCTTTGAAAATCAAACATCAGTGCATGCCTATGAAGAACTAACCATGGGGTAGTTACTTCCACTTGTTTGATTTTACCTTAATACCTTGTATCTTTTACTTCCTCATTGTCTGTTCTGATGACAAGTTGAGGTGAAAGCCACTGAAGATGAGCCCAAGTTGCTGCTCATCCCAGTCTTTGAACATGGTCTACATTGTGTGTTGACTTTGCCCAGGGCCTTTGATGATGTCGTTAGTATGCTATGAGATCAGTGCATCCTAAAGAAGGAATGCATTTAGTAGTTCTAATCAGGGCTAGTACTAATCATTACTTATTAGTCATTATGGTACAGATACTGATCAAGTAGCGTGAACATGTTCAAACAATCAAAACAGGTAGCAGTAAGTGAGTCTTTTTCATCAAAATACACTGACTTTCCTGCCTTCATTTAGAATGATGGAGTTGTGTTGTTTTCTCTCCTGGACTTGAAATAATACTTTAGAAATATTTTATCTCGACAGTGACAAATTGACTTTTAAGAAAAATTCCTCAGTGTATATTTATTATCCAACTATCAATTTAGTCAGTATTTTATTTCTTTGTTTGGCCTAGCAAAAAATCATTTCAACCCCTACATGTGAAGAGGAAATGGGGGAAATCTCCCCAAACTCAGATTTGGGAGAGAGAGTTGGATCTGTGGAAAAAGTAAGAACTGACAGGAGCTGTCACATATACTCCTGCCATTCTCAGAACTTTGGCAAGATAGGAAAAAAAATAAATACCCTGATCTGTTTTTTCTGTCTGCAGATTTCTTGCTAGTGCTTTCTATTGGGAAAACAGACAGCAAACTACTAGACAGTGTCGCTCAAATGATGTAACTTGCTCTGTTTGGTCTCTTTGGACACAGAACAAATCAGGAAAAAAACAAAAAACAAAAAACAAAACCCCAAAACCAGAATAGCATGAAAAGCAGGATGAAATGTTGAAAACATGAAGAATAATTCAGGCAGAGCGTGAGATTTATGAACTAATAAATTAAATAACTTCTCTCAGGTTTTCCCTTCCCCCAAACATGGACTTGAGAAATGGGTATTCTTTGCCCATCCCAGTATCAAAATTAAAGAAATTGAACATAAATACACCTTCTCTCTTAGCAGTCTTAAAGGCTATTTACGTAGCCAATCTTTGAGTTGCTTCAATGACATCAGTTCGAATGAGAGAAATGGATAATTCCTATAACTATCATCCATTAATAATTTAAGCAATAATAGAATAAGATGTGAAAGTTTATTCAGAAAAGTATCGAGATCTGTTGAATTAGATCACTCAACAGTGAGAACAGTGTTTTGATAGTAGATATACAGAAGTGAGGCTTGTCATTCTATTATTAATATAATACAATCTAATTCATTCTCTATCAAGAGTCAAAGCCCTCCATGGATGTGAACTACATGAGTGCCAATGAATAAATCCAATATTTTTTTTTCTCTTGACCAAAAAAAAAAAAAAAAAAGGCCTTCTTTCTTTTTTTTTTTTAAAGATTTTATCTACTTATTTGACAGAGAGAGAGAGCACAAACAGGGTGAGTGGCAGGCAGAGGGAGAGGGAGAAGCAGGCTCCCCGCTGAGCAGGGAGCCCCATGTGGGGCTCGATCCCAGGACCCTGAGATCATGACCTGAGCTGAAGGCAGACACTTAACCAACTGAGCCACCCAGGTGCCCCAAAAAAGGCCTTCTTTCATTGCAATCATGTGAAAAGATTTTTATTGACACTTTAAATTCTATTATATTCATGTAAATCATACTCACCGTTCTTTTGTTGTCATTGCTGATTTTGTAGAGAGCCCTGTGAAACCTGTATGTTTTATTTCAATTGTTTGAAGATTGTCCTATTGGAAATTCTAGGTTGCTTACACCGGCTACGAAGGAAACACTTCAGGTACTTCCTGAGGTAGGAGATTGAATGCTTCGAATGTAAGAAGGAACAGAACAGATGAAGACAAGCCAGTTGACTCATACAAAGTGCTCTTACATTGAAGTTGAATCACTAAGATTAATCAGTACAAAAAAACACATAATTGGTCTTTATTTTTTTATTTTTTTTTAAATTTATTTATTTGACAGAGATAGAGACAGCCAGCGAGAGAGGGAACACAAGCAGGGGGAGTGGGAGAGGAAGAAGCAGGCTCATAGCGGAGGAGCCTGGTGTGGGACTCGATCCCAGAACGCCGGGATCACGCCCTGAGCCAAAGGCAGACGCTTAACCGCTGTGCCACCCAGGCGCCCCCATAATTGGTCTTTAAATAGTTTCTTCTTTATGTGTACGGACTGTTTATTAGATGTCCTGGTCAAATAAATTATGCATATTAATCCTTGTTAAATGAAATGTATATGTGTAAGGTTTCTGAGAAGCAGGTTGTATAAAATATAAGTATTATAATTTTTTGATATTAATTCAAGCTGTATATATGTGCATTTATGGTATTTTAAATTCTAAAGTACAAAGTTTTCCATACCTAACAAGTTCATGCCAAACTACATAAACAAGTTATTTCACATATTATAGGCAGTAAAGACTAATAGTAGTGGTATAACATTGAAGGTGATATAAAGGATTCATGTAAGAAAATTTGCAAACATGAAAGTATGATAGAAATATTAGAAATCATTGAAATAAAAAAGAAATAACTTACATGTAGATCATGTGACTATAAATATCTATACTGTGGGTCACGTGGTTGACTCAGTCAATACAGCATGTGACTCTTGGTCTCAGGGTTGTGACTTTGAGCCCTGTGTTAGATGTGGAAACTACTTAAAAAATAAATTAATTAAAATTTTTAAAAAATCTATATTGATTCTATTCTTGAGGAAATTATCACTGTTTGACTTAAGAAATATAAATATGTTATTTTCTAGGAGCAAACGAGAATGATTAGCTAGTATATTATGGGATAATTTGTCCCTGATATTTACTAGTAAAATTTTTCTTGAAAGTAATGAACTAAAAATCTGAAAATATATTTCATAGTAAAGCCCCTCTCTTACCAGCTCCTGAACAAGTTACATATGGTAGCCCAGATGTAAGATTTTTCTTATTCTATTCAACTGCTTTTCCTACCCCTAATTTCCCCCTGAACACATATTTTTCCTTGAGTATCAAGATTTTAAAACTTCTACTATTTAGAATACTTCTTACTAGAGTAAAGCAATTAGAAATAATGAAGAACTTCATGAAAACCATATTTAGGATGCTAAGTTAAGAATTATTGTGTATCATAAGCTTATTCAATTGTATTAATTATATTTGCATAAATGTGAAAAACTAAGAAGGAAGAAAACATAGTTGGAAAGCATTAAGTGCAACTGTATCTTTAACACAAGAATTCTTTTTTTTGCCATTTCTAGTCCAAGTGAGAAATATTAAATAAATAAATAATACTATGCATAGGAAATAATTTCAATAATTAAATTACTTTTCCCTATGCTTACAAGTGATTTTTTTCTGCTTTTCTAAAAAATATTAAGAGAACCAAAAAATTATGAAAATACAATTCCAGCTCCAAAGCTTAAGTGATGAGCATGTTATGTTTCTAAGAGAAACATGAATAGTTTTTTAGTTTGCACTCTAAGCATTAGTTTATGCTCCAATTCTAACATTTGAATCATATTAATTATATGTTTGCTCTATCTAATTTTATAAGAAGGGTATAATTAAAACCAATATTTTCCTCTAATGTTCTTATATTGTTTTTAAGGTACAGAATAGGAACTGTTATGGATGGAATGGTTGTGTCCTTTGAAATTCATGTTGAAACCCTACCTCCCATGTGATAGAATGCAGAAGTGGAGCTTAGAGAAAGCTCATCTAATTAGGATTAGATGAGGTTATGAGGATGGAGCCCTCAGGAATGGGATTAGTGCCCATATAAGAGTCAAGAGAGAGCTTGCTTTTTTCCACTGTCTGCCATGTGAGGATACAGGGAGAAGTCAGCAATGTGCAACCTGGAGGAGGGTCCTCACCAGACAGCAACCATGCTAGCTCCTTGATCATGACTTTCAGCCTCAAGAAATATGAAAACTAAATTTCTGTTGTTAATTAGCCACCCAGTCTTAGGTACTATTTTTATAGCAGTCAGAGCTATGACAGGGCCTTTCACAAGTAATACTCTTGGGGCACCTGGGTGGCTCAGTTGGTTAAGCATCTGCCTTAGTTTCAAGTCATGATCCCAGGGTTCTGGGATTGAGCCCCACATTGGGCTCCCTGCTCAGCAGTGAGTCTGTTTCTCTGTCTCCGTCTGCCCCTCTGCCCGCTTATGCTCTCTGTCTGTTTCTTTCTCCATCTCTCTTAAATAAATAAATAAAATACTCTTTCAAAATCCTCAAATACAGGGTTAGCAACTCATTCAATTTTAAGCATTGTCTTAATCATTATTTATTTTTTAATTGCATCTTCCTGGCTATTATCAGTTACTGTGTGGCCTTCAAAATTACATTCCCTGTTCCTCAGTCACCTCATTTAGACAATGTTTCAGACAAACAGAGGTTTAAGATGTTAGGTTATGAAGCCTGATTGCTGCACAGATAGTCTGTGAACTCACAGGCAACTTTACTAATTTGAGCGTGTGTGTGTGTGTGTATTACACATTTGTTTGGGCACTTTGTGGGGACTTGCCTAACACACACTTAGAAGAGTTTGTCTTCTATAAAACAAGATTACGTAATACTCTGTATTTTTGGTATGTTTAAGTTCCCTAAAATGCTCTTGTGATCTTAGCAGATGCATTTGCTATTGCTAGAATTAAATTGTAGAAAATTATCTGACAGAATAAACTTGTGCTCCATGAACCAAAACTTACAGGTTTGCTTAAATGGAATTTTAAAAACTGATAGGAATGGAAATAGTGATTTTGTGAAGAAAAAAACAAACAAATAGCTTTTATTGGAGCATATTAATTGCATTTTTTAGGCGAGTTTTTAGTTCTGGAGGTCTTTTTTTTAGCCGTAGACATTAAATACCTTGTGTGTTTAGTGTCAGTGAAGTTTTCCTCAAACTTAATGTTAGGTGATGTGAATTTCAAATGAAGCTCATCTTTCAAAATATCAATCATAATAATATAGAAAAGCAAAATTCTTCAAACTTGGGAAGTGGCACACTGCTAATGTTCATAGTATTAATACTGAGAATAGATTTATTTGTTAATTTTATCCTGTTTATTGCTTTCATCATTATATAACCATTGGGACCCAATATAAAAGATACTTTTCAAATATACAGTTGACAAATAGCTAAATCATTTATGACAGTAACTGATGGGAAGACAAATGAAAAGGTAAGAGAACACTCATTTCCAGAAACTGTTGCAACAAAATAATGTTATCGTAGTATCCCAGAATGTAAGAAAACCACTGCTATTATTAGAATTCAATATTATTTTAAATGCATAACGATACATATTTTTCCAAATGGGCTTGGCAAATAGAATTCCAGAGCACTTTCTGATTTTTAACTCAACTTTTAAATTTTCACAAGTAGAATAAGTATTTTAAAAACAGACCCTAAATAAGCTTGTATGATAATATAGTATTTTCTGATGCCTTCAAGGAAATTTGATTAGCAGTTGCTTCATGCTTGTTTTAATAAATCATTACATTCAAAACAGATGTGCTTTTCAATAATCCAAATTTAAATTCTTTCAATCCTTTTTTCTTCTGAAGTGTGTATGCTATGTTTTTAAAAGCATTCAATTCTATATCAATAAAAATATTTAAATGCGTAAGTTAAAGAGCGTTCCTTTTAAATAAGCATTCTAAACTACTATGAGGCTAAATTTGAATGTGAATTGCTGCACCTTTGAAGAATAGCCATATCATTAATCTGTAATCAGCCATTGACATATTCATTTGTTCAAGAGACCAGCTGTTGGTAGGGCAATTTTCATAAAATTAAGAAATCAATGTTATAACCATATGTAGTGTTTGATTTGATGCAGAGGGGAATTAGTAATAAAACTAGAGTGTAGTACTTCATAAAGAGATGACATTCATATAACCTTAACCCTTTGCACGAATAAATCTGAAATTAAAAATGTCTTATCCTAAGAAATAGTCTTATTCACCTTCCAACATATGGTCTGAAAGTTCTTTATTTATGTTTTGTAGATAAATAATATAAAAAAATAACTGCGAAGAAAAAAAGACCTAATAAATATCATGTCCTTAGTATGAGTATCTGTGACTAAATTAAAATAAGTCCAGCAATAATTTATAAATAAAATCCCATATGACAGGTCATTTTGAGATAAGATAATTACCACAATAAAAAGATAGGTGCTGATACAAAATATTTACTAAATCTAATGACTTGAGTATATGTAAAATATAAGTCTATTCATATAATTTATGCAAACCAAAAATAAATTATATCAAAAGAAAAACAATTTAGAATTAGTGATTATTTTGATAATCAAAGCTGTCAACATAGAATAATAAATTATTTATAATATATTCTTATAGAAAATAAACACAAATAATGTACAAAATTACTTTTTTGGCTAGTTTTAATACTTTCTTTGAAGAAATCAATCAGATGACTTCTAAAAATACCAAGTGATTGTATACATGCAATTTAATGAGAAGTATGGACACACACACACACACACACACACACCCACACACACACACACACACGTATGAGAGAGAGATATATATATATCTCAAAGGGTTTAAAATTAGATTTTAAAATTCAAACTGGTAGGAAAAATGTGATCACAGAATTAAGATATAATTAGAATGATGAAACTACTTTGCTCATTAAAAAAAAAAGCTCTACAAATGTTGAGTATTTGATTAAAAATCAGTTCTTTATGGAAAGAAAAGCCTGTTCTAATAGGTTACATGTTGAATAACGAATGAAACATTTTCGATTTAGGTTTTTAAATTGTGTTTTCAGAGTTCTGCACTAAAATCTTTAATGGAAACACTTTGCTACTTTGCAATTATAAGGATACACAAAATGTCAAAGTTTTAAAGAGAGGATAAGTCTATCTTGTACTTAGCCCATAGCCTCTATCCCAGCCACAGGCAAACTTTATCGAAGAGACCACTGAGCAGGTCTTGGACTGGCTGGAGCAGAAAAATATCGAGACTCACATATTGTATCTTTCTGTTTACAGGTTTTTATAGTTTCTTCTACAGTGGAAAACTTAAGGAAAGCAATCACAGAGGAAGAAAAATCTCAGATTTGATGCCTAATCATAAATATATTTTTCCAAATCCCATAAGCCTTAGCTATAACCCTGTAATTCTGCAACTTCAGTTTCCTTATTAATACTGTGATGGTAAAATGAAACAAATAAGCAAACAAAAACATAGCTGCCAATTATTTTACATTCTTTTGGGGAGATAAGGGGTCTGGATTGCTACTGCTTTCATCAATAGAATATGTTTTTTTGAGTTCCAACAGTCTTCTACATCCCCCTCAAATGTAAGACCCATGAGATAAGTAAGGGACATTTCCTGTCTTGCTTCACAACTATGTATGCAGTAATAAGACTAGCAACCGAAACAGGTCTTAGATGGAATATCAATTTCTTGAATCAATTAATAAGCAAATGTATGAAGATCATAGATGGGCTCGCTATAAGAAAGCTTTTCCCTTCTTATTAATTGGAAGGTGTGTCTTTTTCAATATATATGATAACCGTAAAAAAGTCCAAAGGCATATATGAACTTTAAAGCAAATTGAATGCTCATTACAACATTGTATTCTTTTAATAAATGTTACAGAATTTAAAAATCTGTATTTTCAATGATGCTCTTCATAAAAATATTCATGAAGTGAGATACATTGTTTTGTTTTATATGTTATTCGAAGTAATTTTATTTAAATACAGGAATCTTACAGTATATAC
Source organism: Ursus maritimus (assembly GCF_017311325.1). Classification (NCBI taxonomy): domain Eukaryota; kingdom Metazoa; phylum Chordata; class Mammalia; order Carnivora; family Ursidae; genus Ursus; species Ursus maritimus. Next base: position 56,516,057 of record NW_024424452.1, read on the forward strand.
CTCTGGCTTTAATTTTCTTTTAGTAGGTGTCAGGAGTTCAGCTGAGCTGGGAGAGAGCCTAGCTGCCAGGTGTCATGGTAGCAATTCAGTTAAAGCAGCAGGTCAGAAATTAAAGAGGTGAGACTTGAATCACGTACTGCAGTGGTATCAGCAAGATGCTAAAACCGGAGCAAGGTCAACAACTCCCTTGCATTTTGCCCATTGAGTGAAGTGTTGAAGGTCATGTGGATGAGCACGTCCTGTCTCCCTTTGGCGGGAGCCGCAAACAAAAGGCGCCAACAGTTTTAGGTACCCTGAGTTGCGGAGAGTTTGCGTATAGGGGTGTGGCACAACGCAGGAGGGCTGGGAGTGGAATAGTGGTGAAAAGGGTCTTCAAGGTTTTCCCCCTTTCTTCTCATAAGGAAGTCTCACCAGAGGTGCCAGAAGATCTCTCTCTGGCCAAGCCTCGGATAGAGAACTAGGGATGAAGATACCTAGGAATGAAGGAATGAAGCCCAGGATTTAAATTTACTAAGAGAATGATCTTCCAGGAGGCCTTAAGGAAATTGCCTGGTAAGTGTGGAGCCAGAAGAAAATAAATAATTGTATCATTCTTAATATTGAAAAATCAACTAACATGGACTGAGCATATGCTAGTACTAAGTTTCACAAATATTATTTTCTGCTTTCATTTAATTGAATTCTCATTACAACCATACTGAGTGGGTCATATATCCATCCTAGTCTAGAAACTAGTGAAGTGAAGCTGAGAATGGTCGAGGCACATGCACTGGGCTATACACTGGTAAAGGGTTGAAACCCTTTTATTCCATTTCTGTCTGTATTCAGTAATATTTTATCGCTACAGATCTGTTCTGGCACAAGACACTCAAAATGATAGATAATCCATGACAATGTAAATAGCTGCTGTGTACCTATTTCTCTCACTTTTCTTGTACTTTTTTCTGCTGTCAAGAGACCTCTTTTGAACTGACAGGAAATAGCAAGCATACAGTTCAGAGGGATACACTTTGTCATGATAAGAAAATGATATATCTGAGATTTTATGGTTGATACCAGTTCAACTATTTTCTGCTGCAATTTTTTTCTGCTACAATTTTAATGTAGATTTTTGGTTGAGCTTAGAGCATTTATTTCCATCATATGATAAGAACTCTATCCTATAGTTAAATACATTTTGGAATTATATTTATAATTATGGGATGGATCTTAACAAAAACAAAGAAGCCCCTTTAGGTGGTGAGATAACTGATGGCAGCATTTGATCCATTTTCCTTCTTGCACCTTTGCATTGATGATAGTAGGAGCTGGATATAGAAAAAAATGAGCAATACATTATTTGTGCCCTCAAGTATCTTAACACGTGAAGAATTGCATAGGCATGTTGCTAAGTGATTATAAAAGGAGTAAATAATAAAACAATAGTGGGATACTGTTGAAACAAATAAGCTAGAAACCAACCCATAACTAGGGAAACATGGAATTGTCGAACAAATTATTAGTATGGAGCTTCTGCAAAGGTTTAGAAAGGGAAGAAGCATAATCAGTTTGAGGTTTTGTTTTGTTTTTTGTTTTTTTGTTTTTTTTAATCACTTTGGATGCAAGGTAGAGAATGCTTTGGTGAAAGGTAAAATTGGAGCAGAACCATTAATAGGGTCCAGTAATAATTTAAATGAGCCAGAGTGACAAACCGAAGGTAAGTATAGATAATGTAAAGAAACTTGATGGATTTGAATGATATTAAGATACTTGGTTATTGAAATGGAGATGATATGGTGATCAAGAATAATTATCATGTTGTTTTAATCCCTTTAGGCTGCCATACAAAATATCATAGACTAGGTGACTTCTGAACAACTGACCTTTTTCACAGTTCTAGAAGCTGGAAAAGTGCAAAATCAAGGTTTATAGCAGATTCAGTGTCTAGTGAGATCTACATCCTAGTTTCTAGATGTCTGTATTTCTCTCTGTGTTTTCTCATGGCAACAGGGATGAGGGATCTTTCTGGGGTCTCTTTTATGAGGACATTAATTTCATTCATAAGGGCTCTGACCTCAGGATCTAATCATTTCCTAAAGGCCCCACTTCCAGGTACTATCACACTGGGGATTAGGTTTCAACATAAGAATTTCGAGGGGACACAAACATTCAGTGATAAGATTTTTGGTTCTGACAAAAGAGTCATACTGGCTCCAATTACTGATAGGAGGCCCACAGGAAGAACAGAAAATTAGTTGTGAGACAGAATTTCCTCCTAGACATATAATATTTGAGGTACCCCTGGTACCTTCAGTACCGCTCCATTATGTGGTACTCAAGAGATCTGAGTTCGTGAAATATGTAATGAATAGCAAGCAGTGTCCTACACTTAACTCTTTAGAAGTGTTCCAAATGATTTAAACTTCAAAATTACAACAAATCTTAAAGCAATCTACCACCAAATACAAATCCCTAGGACAACTAACATTTACTTTAAACACGCACCATTATGACAGGAGGGTGAACATGACAAGATGAAATGCCTGTAAAATGTTTACCTTTGCCCTGAAATACCATTTCATTTCGTATCACAAAGAGGCCATAGTTAGCCCCCTGAAACCCAACTCTAAAACACAAAAAACTTAAATTCTGCATGCGATAGTCCAGAAAGGAGTAAAACCAATCAATCAACAAACTAATAAAAAAGAGAGAGTCACTCATGGAAATACTTTGTTTATTCCATAAAACTCTGTTGAAAGTGAGATGAAATTTGCAAGTGTATTGAGATCATGCATATTTAATAGAAATATTCAAAACCAATTGTCAAGAAATAGAAAAAAAGGTGAATGTGCTCATGCAGAAAAATAACTATTTGAAGCCAAAGTTGTGAGTTTGGTTTATATATGATATAGATGATATATATTATAGTTTTTTCCCCCTGAATTCTCGAACAATGTAATATCTTCATCTGATTACTGTTATTATAAGTCAAAATATGGATTCAACTCAGGGCATGACAATCTGTAAAACAAACGTATTAAAATATTAAGTTTGGGAAAAGAAGAGGGGACTAATAAATGAAACCTTGAGAAGCACCACATTGCTGATTTAGGGCATGTGACACCTAAATATCAGAGAGATACTTGCTGGTGTGTGTGTGTGTGTGTGTGTGTGTGTGTGTGCACATGTGTGTTCACACAATTGCCCAAGTGCTTTTGTTTGCCCTGATAATCATGGCTTTAATCATAATTTAATATTCAGTATCAATGTGTCTCATTTTCCATTAGTGCTATTTTTCTAGAATATCACTATATATTCTTCTGTTTCCTATTGTCATTTTTAGTCACTACTATATTTCTCAATGTTTATTCTTTACGTCACTAAAATTTTTGTAAAACTCCAACTAACAAGTCTGTATTTCACATTCTTATCAAGTGAAACAGATAGACAATATGATGGGCCACAAAATAGGTTTCCACAAAATTTTTTTTGAAGATTTTATTTATTTGTTTTAGAGAGATATAGAAAGTGTGTGTGTGTGGGGGGGGGGAACAAAGGGAGAGGGAGAGAGAGAATCCCAAGCAGACTGGTACCCAGCAATGAGCCCGACCTGGGGCTCAATCCCAGGGCCCCAAGATCATGACCTGAACCAAAGTCAAGAGTCAAATGCTTAACTGAGTGCCTCAAGTTTCCACAAAATTTTTAAAAATCTAGTAATTCTACTTAATAGATATTCTGAGATCCTGTAGATTTGATTTATTATTTTATTTTAGAGAGAGAGAGAGAGCATGAGGGGGGGGGCAGAAGGTGAGAAAGAGAATCTTAAGCAGGCTCCATACCCAATGTGGAGCCTGAGGTGGCGCTTGATCTCACAACCCTGAGATCATGACCTGAGCCAAAACCAAGAGTCAGATGCTTAACCAACTGAGCCACCCAGGCACCCCATAATAGATTTTCTGAATACAGAAGGAATGAAAAAAATCAATGTTAATATATCTATAAATCATAAAGTACAACTCCAAATAACATACTTGTCAAAGAAGAAATCCCCATATGGTGATAGAATATATTTTGAATATGCTTTGAATGGAATAACAATGAAAACAATATATCAAAATTGGGGAAGGTACAGCTATAAAATGCTTTTAGGAAGATCTTAGAGTTACTTATTATATTGGAACAGAAATACATTTAAAATCAGTGATCTAACTTTCCAACATAAGATTGAAAACACTTGAAGTAAGTTAAACTCAAAATAAGGAGAAGAAAAAAACTATCAGGGAAAAAATAGAGAAAAAATTCAGAAATAGGTCCTTTGAATAAATTAATAAAATGTATAAGCAAATGTAAAAAACTTCAAGAATAGTTGAATAGAATAGAAAAAATACAAATTAGAGTAAGTATTTTTAATTTTCATTTTGATGTTCCCTCAAGATCTTAATATATAAACCTTTATTTCATGAGTTTGTTTGTTTATTTGGAACTCTGGGTTTATAATTTTAATTTCATTTGAAAAAGCTCAGTCATTATTTTCTCAGTTATTTTTTGTGTCTTTCCCTTGTTCTTCTCTCTTTGGAATGCTAATTACACATACCATTTAGATTAGATTAGACCATTTATTCTTTTTCTTTCTTCAGATTTCAAAACTTTATATTTGCATATTAAAAATTTGTGCATTCCAACCATTAAAATCATTTGAACAACAAAAAAAAAGGGCTCTCTGATTGCACTGCATTTTACAGCCTGCAGGACATCTTGGACAAGCTTGATTTTTACTCTAGATTTCCTTGCCCTTCCAGCCAGGTTCTTCTCCAACATGCAAGTCCTATCGCTTCCCTGTCAGCCAGATAGGCTGATGGGAGAGGCAGCACCACTTCCTTGTCCGTAGCTCTGGATTCTTTGATGTGAAAAGGGGCAGCACAGTCGTTTAAACTTGATCCAACCTCTTTGCTCCTTACAAAGTTAAATAGCTGAAAGAAGTAAGTGAAGAAGGCAATGCTGTGGAATAAACTGGTGGTGTAGTAGTTTCTTTTGAAGGCACTGGATTCTTCTTTCACATTTTTGTCTTCAAGTTTTAACTTGCCAAATTTCTCCATCTCAGCCAGGTTGGGCTTGTCAGACCTGCTGTCAGAGGAGGCGGGGCCAGGAGCCTGAGCCAGGGGAGTCTCACCTGCGCCTTGGCCGGCACCCAGTGCCTGACACCCAGTGCCTGGATCGTTTACTTTTGTTTCAAATTTTACTTATGATTTTGATGTGGTTTCAGAATATAGGTGAGGTTTGGTGGGGTGAGGTCTGGATCCGAGGACCAAGAAGAATTCTTGAGATGTTTTTGGTGCAAAATGGTGGTTTTATTAAAGCACGGGGACAGGACCCGAGGGCAGAAAGACCTGCCGCCCTGGGGTTGTGAGGTGTGGCTGATTACATACTTGGGAATTGAGGGAGGTAAGGAAAAGGGAGGTTTCAAAAGGATTTTTGTACGTTGAAGAAGAATCACAGGATACCAGAGGTCTTGCCGTTGTCAAGTTAGGGTTGTTTTTCCTTCTAGCAAGGCTTTAACTATAAGATAGTTGGGAACTTCCTGGAGGAACACAACACTCTGCCCACTTCAAATATCTGTCAATGGGCTGCAGGTTATAAGGACATTTAATTGTATCCACATTCCCTTCTGGAAGTTTTGTTTTTATAAATGCTTTGTTCTTGTAAATTGCTAAGACTTTTGTAAACCGAGGGAGACTCATGTCTTGCAGGATTTTATTCTCTAAAAGTTAACTATTTGTTTTTCCTTCAGGACAGCCAGGAGTGCCTGAGGAACGTCACATATATCCCATGGTGGGGAGGAGGTTTGTGGGTGTCCGGTTCTGCCTGTCCTCAGTTAGCCTTCTGCTCCCTCATCAGTTTGATCATGTCTGCCAATCATGTTTATCAGTCATCTATTTATCTGTTTTACTGCCACAATTTTATTTCATAGTTTTTATTGTTGTATCTCTAATTCACTATTTTCTCTTCAGTAAAATACGTATTTCAGATACTGCATTTTTATCTCCAGAAAACTCTTTCGGCTATTTAAAAGTTCTTCATTATATACCTGTTTTCCCTGAAATATTTGAGCATGTTTATCGTAACTTTTTAAACTTTCTTTTCTGCTAATACCATCATTTGTGTTTCTATTGTGTGATTTATCTCTTTGCTATGTATCCTATTTTTCTGTCTCCTTATATGTCTGATACTTTTATTTGATGTCAAACATCATGACTTTTATGTTGTTAGATTCCTGATTTCATTGGTTTCTTTTATGAAAAATTGCAATTTTTATTAGCAGGCGGTTATTTGAACATGAGTTTTGCCAGTTTGAGGCTTGTTTTAAGCTATTTTGGGGGCGAATCAGAAGAGTGTTTATTCTGAGACTCTTCCTTGTTTTCGATTGAATGTCCCCCATAATTTAACAAAGTCTCTATGCTCTGGCTGTTGGCATCGCCAACACTTTCTGCACTTTTTAATTATAGGAATTTTTCAACTTATAGCTATGCCTGTGGGTCAGCACAGGAATTTATTACTTTTTCAGTTGTTCCATATGTTTTATCTAACATTCACTGAGAAAAGGTTGATCTGAGTGAATTTTGACAAATAAAAAATTAAATGTTTTATAATATTTGACTGTATGTACAGTTGGTTTAAAATCCTTTTAAATCTCTTGCTATCTGTTTAGCTCTACAGATTGGATGCTATCATTTAATAGCATTAATACAGAATATAAAAGAACAGTTTCTGGGTTTTCAGTAATATAACACTATCATTCATTTATAAAGAAATGTAAGTACCTTTTAAAGAATGTTTATTATGATATTTCAGTTATAGAGGCAGAAGAAAGGTGTTTATATCACTAACTCATAATTAGAAAAGACTAAACTTGGGGCGCCTGGGTGGCACAGCGGTTAGGCATCTGCCTTAGGCTCAGGGCGTGATCCTGGCGTTATGGGATCAAGCCCCACATCAGGCTCCTCCGCTATGAGCCTGCTTCTTCCTCTCCACTCCCCCTGCTTGTGTTCCCTCTCTCGCTGGCTGTCTCTATCTCTGTCAAATAAATAAATAAAATCTTAAGAAAAAAAAAAAAGAAAAGAAAAGACTAAACTTAATCAATTAATATGTAACCTAAATCACCTAAATTGTACTTTTCAGATTTCAAGTTAAAAATCAAGATAAATAATATTTTTAACTACTGTAAATGTATGTAATCAAAATGTACCTCTGTAACCATTTTTATTTTGTTTTTTCACTTCAAAAGTACAGAAAAGAAAAAAAAAACTGTAGATATTTTTCACAATTTTTATGGAAATCATGGCTATATCTATCTGCATTTATGTCTCCTGATATTTGTAATTTAATATTTACTGGGCATATTAACTACATATTTAATTATACATTTTAAATATTAATTTCTCTAGATTTTTGTTCCCAGTAAGTAAATATTTAAAATTAGATATTGCAAAAAAGTGTTCTTATCATAGATAATAGATTACAGTTTCACTTATCACCTTATTTTTTCCTTTCAATTAATCTTCACTTGCTACTTACCATCATTTATTTAATTTACTAAGTTGACAAAAATTATTAGAATATTTTTAAGATCTCACTAATACATTGTCAAAAATAGCAGATGTAAAAAAAATCAAATTGTGGTTATTACCCTGAAATAAGATTTTTTACAAAAATGCAATTTTCTTTACTGTTTAAGGTTTTGTAATATAAAATATAATTATACATGAATACCAATTTGAAAGCATTAGTAGCTCCTGGCAACCTTGAAAATAAATTATTTTTCATTTTTCTTCACCATAACCTAGAGAAAACCTGGACACTAAAATAAAATAATGGAATGTGATGCCTGTTGAAACTATACACAGACCTGGCCTATTTTTCCTCTTTTCTGTAGCAATAAATTATCATTAAAAGAGTTGCTGTAGACATGGTATCATTCTTAACAGAATCTTATAACAGAAAAGAACTTATGCTCTGCACCTTGGACATTATAGGGTAGACTATTTTTACTTTACATGAACTGAGAGTAAACTGTATTTTCCCCAGAGGATACTTTAATTTTAGTTTGAAAACTGTGTATAAAGATTACCAATTTAATGAAAACATTTACATAAATCAAGAAGCATTTAGTCAAGAGCAGAAACACTAGTAAGCTGAATTATGACAATTCCAGAAAGAAAAGTTGAAGAATGATTATATAGTCAATGTACTTTCACTTTTGCTCTTACTGAATGTGGAAAAAAGGTTTGTTGTATTGTACACTCATGTCTTCCTTTTATCAGATCTTGCAAACAGATTATGAAATAAACATAATTTATAATTGTTTGACACTAGTATTTTTTCTTGAGTGTATGTCATTTTTGTTTTGTTTTCAAAATCAGCATGGGATACACACATTAATCAAGAAATATTTCTATATTACTACATTTAAGTATGTGTCTTAATTCTTGATATTTTATTATTTGCATTTAAGGTTTCATGTATTTTCATTGATGTTAAATTCTAATCAGGCAATGGATTTATGACACTTTCTTAAAATACTTATTGGATCTTCTTAACCCAAAAGAGCCACACTAGAGAATTTTAATTAAAAGTAAATGGATTGGTAAAACATGATAGAAAGATTTTCTAATGGTAAGTAAAGTAAATCTTGTCTATTTGAATCTAAGATTTAATTTGCTGAGTAAAATATAATTTACTGCCCTCCAAAAGAAAGAATATCTCCCATACTTTGATATCAAGGTTGGGAATTTATTCAGATTTTTTTTCTGACTCATTGTTAGTTTTAAGGATACAACAACCATTTGATCCAACAATTCCATTTCTGAGAATTTATCTAAAGGAAATGAAATCACTATCCAAAAAAGATATCTGCACGCCCATGTTCATTGCAGCATTATTTACAATAGCTAAGACATGTAAACAATGTTAAGTGTTCACTGATGGATGAATGGATAAAGAAAATGTAAGATACACAGAAAGAGAGAGAGAGAGAAGAATATTATTTAACTATTAAAAAGGGAAATACTGCCATTTATAACAGCATAGATAAATCTTGAGGGCATTATACTAAATGAAATAAGTCAGACAAAGACCAATACTGTATGATCTCATTTTTCGTGGAATCTAATGAAATAAAATGAACTCATTAGATATAAGGAATGGATTGGTGGTTGCCAGAGAAGGGTCCTGGAGGTGGGAGAAATGAGAGAAAGAAGTCAAAAGGTACAAACTTCCAGTTGTAAAATATAATGTACAGCTTGGTGACTATAGTTAACAATAATGTATTGTATATTTGAAAATTACTAAGAGAGTAAATCTTAAAAGTTCCTATCACAAGAAAAAAAATGAAGCTATGTAAGGTGATAGATGTTAATTAAACTTATTCTGATAATCATTTTGCAATATATACATATATTAAATCATGTTGCACACCTAAAACTAATTAAATGTTATATGTAAATTATATCTCAATAAAAAAAAATTTCACTGCATAATAGGTGTATGTTTATATACATGTATGTATATTTCAATCATATATAATTTTAGGAATTGAATTCAACAGTGGATAAGACAAAATACTTCTATTCATGTGGTGCTGGTTGTAAACATGATAATTACATATTTCCAGATTTTTGCTGTAATAATTTATAAAATAGAACTTGGAAATCTATTTTAATTTATTATTTGATATAAAATATATATGATATAAATATTTATGAAGGTGGTTATAAGTTTTAAGGAAATTTACTAATAGTGGTCCTAACACAAGAACATTTTTTTTTCAAATCAAATGACTACATATTAAACCCTTCATCACATTCAACACAGAATAAAAAGAGATGTTTTAAGCAATATTTTAAAGAATATATTTAGTTTTATCTTCTCATAATGTTACTGCAAGAAACAAATGATACACTGAAGATAGTTTTAAATCAGCTGCCTATGCTCTATTGCTTTCTCTTCACAGGTAATTGATGTTAAAAAATTTTAACATTGCTGTGTTTGATATATTACACACAAAACAGTGTTCTAAAATCACACTTATAAAAATCTGAAACTGTTAGGATGATCATAATACAGGTGCACATTTTTCTCTCTTTTTCTGAGAATTACACAATGTTAAATTGTGATTTTTCTTTGTGTCATTAAAATCGAAGTTATCCCACATAACAATTCAATCATTGATCTTGAATGAAACATATCATACGATTTTGACTGTTTGAAGGAATAACATAATTATCCTTTACTCTCCTCAGCTATACTCTTTGGGGGTCCTTCCATCACCTAGTTAAAATCACGAAATGCCTTTTTAAATTGGTTGAAAATATGCTCCATTCAAGGGAAGAGAACAGAATAATTTTGGATAAAATTATGAACTGCCCCCTTGGCAAATCAAGTTAGATGGGCGTTTGTAATGTCTTTTTCATGTAGAGACATTGGTATTTGTTTTAAATCGTGCTATGGTAATCCTCCAGGTTAGAGCTGGAGGATCAAAAGGGAGCTAATCTTATTTAGCTAAAATTTTAAAGTGTTAGAGATATCCTTGACTGTTATGTCTTTTAAAAAGAATGCTATTAATTACCCTCAGTTTAAAAGGAATTTTCATCTTCTCATAAATATGGAGTAAAAGGGCCAGGTTTACCTGCTGCCAGAAATAACAAGACAAGATGACTACGTGAAACAACCATTTTCAAGACACTGGACATCAGGCAACACAGGACAATAATTCCTGAGAGAGAAGAAACATATGAGATAAACTCTAAGATTGTCCCAATTGCTGCATGAGAAAGACGCCAGGTTGTGGCACTGGTAGGAGGACCCCAGGTACAACCTGAAGATACCATGTGTTGAAGAGCTTGAGCTGAGAGAACAAGGAGACCAAGACTGGTAGAACTTTCAGGACCGAGTACCAGACAGGAAAGAGTTGCACAGAGAGAGAGCTTCTGAGATCTACAGCCCTTTCCCTTAGTGTTCAGCAGAGCACTGATTGACTTATGGTACAGATTCACGAGAGAAATGAATGATTTCAAGAATATGTAAGACCAGATACAGAAACCTTCTGAGATGATTAGAAGTAATGGTGTCTGATATTCACACATACCTGAGAATATTGTCAGTTTCTGCGAGTGAAATTGGAATACCTCATAATTCACAGAGCACTTGGTATGGTACTTAGACCTTGCTTCAGTAGTGGGAGATAATTACATGGACACGAACTGCTTCTCTGAAGAATTCAGAGAATATGAAGCCATGTCACTGACCAGGAAACAGTTTAAAATCATATATTTGATAAAGCACTACTATCCAGAATCTACTAACAATGCTTAAATTCAACAATGGGAAAATGATTTATCAAAAATGGGCAAAATATTTGGGCAGACACTTCATCAAAGAAGATGTATGGATAGCTAATAAGTACATGAAAAGATACCTGACTTTTTTTTTTTTTTAACCAAGGAAACAAATACTGAAGCCACTAAGAAATACTACTATGAACCGATCAGAATGGCTAAAATTAAAAGATTGACCATAATTAGTTCTGAGGAGGATCATCCAGTTCAGTCTTATTTGACCCCCAAAACTATCAAGAGGTTTTCATTCACTCAAGTTTATTTCCTACTCACATCTAGTCTTGAATATATTATTCTAATGTACAGTCACTTGGGAATCTCTAACTTTTTTCTCAATCTAATTTTATTAATATTTCTAGAACCTGACCTATATGACTTCCTACTAACTTTGTTTTGCAGAACTGTTGGGATTTTTCATCTATTTCTATGCATCTGTCAATATTTTAACAGTAAATTTTAAGTATATGCACGAAGAGTTCATAACCTAGTGCCTGGTAAATCTTGAAGACCATCTTCCCCTATGTTTTCATATAAGACTTTTGAAATTATATTTTAAAAAAGACAGTATTAACGGAAATTAAGATAATTATGCATAAAATTTTATGGCCAAACAAAAATACTCTATGAATATGGTTACATAATCCTACAGCTATATTGATCTCTTTGGTCTTGATAGAGAGCTTGTCAGTTCTTTGTTATTATGAAGATTCTTCTTGACTTCTCAGAGGCCTTTGATTCATGCCCCTTTATTTCAGATCAGTATGCAAGCCTATAGGTCATAATCTAAAGAATCCCACAGCAAATAGAGACTGTAATGTGACCTTATTCTTTCAGGCAGCCACTTGTGGCATTATAGTTTCTATCAGAACCATCAAAATCAGTAGTTGTTCTTTCCTGTTTCCTCAAAGTGTTTTCCAGGTCAACAGAACTATTTTTAAATAGTTTTAATGATGGAGAAATAATTATGCAGAATGTATTAATTCTTACTAAATTTATAAGCTTAAAATTAATCACTAAAATATAGTGTCTAATTTTCAAAGTGAAATATATCTCTCTCAGATATGGGTCTGGTTCCTATACGTTCACTTGTGGTTGTTTTTATGTTAAAGGAAAATCTCATCAATTTTTAATGAAACTATGTATCTTCAAAATGATTTTTTTAAATTTTCTCAGGCTCTAGGAAGGTATTCTTTTTTCTTTTTTTTAAAGTAGTTTTCTTGCTCAGCAAGGGGCTCAAATTCATGACTGGGAGATCAAGACCTAAGCCAAGATCAAGAGTAAGCATTTAACTGACTGAACCACTCAGACACCCTTCTAGGAAGGTATTCTAATAAAATGCCAATTATAGGATTCTAATAATAATCCTATCCACTAATGAAATGTCAACCTTCTCACTCATATATTATTAATAAAAATGCACCTACACTTGAATGATGTTATATGTCAATTGTATCTCAATAAAACTAGAAAGGAAAGAAGGCTATGAATATTACATGGTACTTTAAAGATTATTGCCTTACCATCTACTTACAAAAGTGATATCAAAGAAAAATTAATTAAATAAAGTGTACACTTTCATAGTTATATTATCAATTAATATAGACATTGTATTATAGAAGAGCCATAAATTAAGTTTTTCAGTATGTCAGTGAATAATCTTTCTCATAAGAAACCTTATAAGAATTTGTGCTGCTCCATAGTTAAGTTTATTAGACCTGACTCAAAATATATTTTATTGGCAGAGCAATCATATTGGAAAACATTGAGTTTTATAATAACATATTACCATATAACATATCATATGTATGTATATAGGCATATAAGTGTGT
>NW_024424452.1:56529264-56646585 GCF_017311325.1 Ursus maritimus
GTGTGTGCCCACACACACACACACATATTTCTTCTATTCAATAAGTTGTACTTTCATTTTGTTATTTCTTTTGCTGTACAAAAGCTTTTTATTTGATGTAATCCCACTTGTTTATTTTTTATTTTGTTGCTTGAAAATACTTTTGGTGTTATATCCGAAAAGTCATTGCCAAGATCCATGACAAGGAGTTTTTTTCTATGTTTTCTTCTAGGAGTTCTGTGGTGTCCATCTTACATTCAAGTCCTTTATCCATTTCAAGTTAATTATTGTGAGTGGTGTAAGATACGGGCCCCCTTTCATTTTTTTTTTTTTTTGCACGTGACTATAATTTTCCTGGGATTATATATTGAAGGGACTCTTTTCCATTTACCCATTGAGTATTCTTACCTCCCTTGTCAATTATTACTTGACCATATGTGCATGGCTTTATTTCTGGGATCTCAGTTCTGTTCTATTGATCTATAGTCCTGCTTTTTATACCAGCATCATCCTGTTTGATTGCTATTGCTTAGTAATATATTTTGAAATTAGGTAGGGTGATGCCTTTACACATTGCATTATTTTGATTTGCATGCTTTTAATTACTAACATGTCTGAATTTTTTCAAGATACTTATAGTGCACAATTTTTCCTTGAATATAATGGTTGCTTAGTAGCTTTAGTTAAAGCCTAAATCAGGTATAATGGCAAACTAAAATAGTTGTAAAGTTTGTATGTAAAATTGTCATTAAATAGTTTATACTGTTGAAAGGGAAGTAAATGACATGTATTAAAATACTGAGGGTGATTATATAAGGTAAATAGATAACTTGAAGAAGAGTGTAGGTTTTTATAGTTAAATTGTTTATAGAGTTTTAAATTAAAAATCAGAATAATAAAGATTAGATTATATGATAAATATGATTAGCTGATTAGATTATAAATATGCTTTTTATCAGATTACATGATAAATATAATGCATTCTGGGATTTTTATATACTAGCATTCAAAACCATAATTTATTTCTTAGGCCATTCTATATAAGCATAGCTCTCTGAAGAATATGTCTTGGTTCAGATTTTGTATATTGAAAACCAGATTAAAAATATGTCTCTAGGGGCACCTGGGTGGTGCAGTTGTTAAGCGTCTGCCTTTTGCTCAGGGTGTGATCCCAGCGTTCTGGGATTGAGCCCCACATCAGGCTTCTCTGCTAGGAGCCTGCTTCTTCCTCTCCCACTCCCCCTGCTTGTGTTCCCTCTCTCGCTGGCTGTCTCTCTCTGTCAAATAAACAAATAAAAAATCTTTTAAAAAAATATGTCTCCATTCAATGGAATAATATTCAGCAATTAGAATGGATTAAAATTACACCAAGTGAAAAAAAAAGCCATATGCAAAAACTACGTATGGTAGGATTACCTTCTTATGAACTTTATAAAAAAGAGAAATTCATAAAGACATAAAACAGATCAGTGGTTGCCCTAGAACAGAGGTGAGAGTGGAGATGGACAGTAAACAATAGAATAAGTTTGGGATGATAAAAATGCTTCAAATCTGAATTGTTTTGGTGATTGCACAAGTTTATAAATTTAGTAAAATCATTGCACTGTACACTTAGAATGGATGCATTTTTCTGCATGTAAATTATATCCTAATAAAACTATTCAAATATCATATCAACACTGTCATTTCAGAAATTCACCAAGAAGAACCACTCTGAAATCATGTACAATGAAATTGTGATACCTCATGTTCAATCCATACATGATAAGAATATAACAATTAGAAAAAGATAAATCATGTAAAATAAAAATTTGGTGACCCAAACACCTTAAGTTTTCACTAACTAAAATTTGAAAAATACAGTAATTCTTAATGAATACATTAAGAAAAAATTCCTTACAGTATGCAGTTTGGAAATTTTTAAAAAGTTGCAACCTAAGAGAAATACTTGCTAAAGATTTCTGTGTGTTTGAAGATGGAAGATTTTTACATTTCCTAGACTATATATACTGAGTACAAAGTTCCTTCTAGAAAACACATGGTTAAAATATTTTCTACTCAGTTATGTGCAAATAAGTTACTGACATTACTAAATGGGCCATTTGAAAGTGAGTGTAAATTAAATTGTAATTTTACAGTACAACGGTTGTAATCAAACTGCACTCAAGGTTAAATTATCCTTTCTGCAATAAAATGTCAACTTTTAGTATTTGTTTAATAAAATTTTAAATAATAATATAATAACATCATTTGCATTTTAGGTTACATTTTATATAGAGTGCGATATTTCCATAAAATGGACATGAAGATCAGTGCAGCAGATTAGAGATTCCAGAAGTAAATCCACTCTATAGAATACATTGAATGAAACAAAGTGCAAAGGGTCAGGATAGTCTTTGCAACAAATTGTACTGGAACAACAAATGAACTCCACACTTTCTCTTAAACTATACAAAAAAAAAAAAAAAAAAAGTCTTGACAGTGACCAGAGATCCAATTTAAAAAACTGATAATTTTAAATTTGTAGAATAAAATATAGATGAAAAATGAAAAGTGGAATTATGCAGCACTTTTTTAGAAGAGATAAAATAGGCTAACCAAAACAAAACAAAACTGCACAATAAATGTACTTCATAAAAATTAAAAACTGCACAGCTTTAAAAAGCACTGTTAAGAAAATGAAAAGACACATACCATTCTGGCAGAAAATATTTGCAAAACGAATTCTGATAAAGGTTTTGTATATAAAATACATAAAACAATTTGACAACACAAGAGAGTCTAATTTTTAAAAATGGGCAAAAGAGTTAAGCAGTCATTTTACAAAGGAGATATGGATAGAAAATTAATCACATGAAAAGAGGCTCAACATTAGTTATTATAGGAATGCAAATTAGAACAATACTATGAAATACCATAACTCACTCATTACAATTGCTAAAATTAAAAAGACTAAGAGGAAATTTGCTACTGAGGACGTTGAACTGGAGATCTCATGTATTCTGGTGAGAATGCGTAATTGCTCAGCTTCTTTGGAAAGCAGATTGTCAGTTTTTTGTAAAACTAAACATACTGTTACCATACATTTTAGCAATTCCTCTGCTAAGTACTTACAGAAGAGAAATGAAAACATGTGTCTGAAATATGTTTTCTACACAAATGCTCATAGCACCTTTGTTCCAAATAGTCAAAATCAAAAACACTCCAAATGTTTTTTAGAGACCCAAACACCTTAAGTGTTTAACATGGATTGGAAAAATCATACAATGGAACACTCCTTAAAAATACAAAAGAAACAAAACATTGATATCATGATACAGCACAGATGAACCTCCAGACTTATGCTAAGTGACCAAAGCCAGATACAAAAAGGCTCTGTAGACAGTGGTTCCTGTCCTGTGGCATTGTAGGACAGGCACAGTAGAAGGTGTCCTGGAGTGGGAGGGGACAAGTGATAAGAAGGGGCAAAAAGAACTTTTAGGGATAATAAAAACATACGTGCTTTTTGAATTTTGTGTTTACACTACTATTTAAATCTGTCATAAATCACACTGCACATTCTTTGGCAATATTGCAAAGCGAATGTAAATATATATACAGATAGGATATTTAAGAAATCATTCTGCTGAAATGCTGTTTGCTTGCTCTGTGATTTCTATATCCTTGCTTCTTGTCTTCACTTGTAAGGTAAGCGTCAGGTAATAAGATCACCCTTTACACCAGAAGTGATCTTTTGATCAGACGTTTATAGGAAAAATAGAGTATTACAGGCATACCTCCTGTCATTGTGCTTTGCTTTATTGTGTTTCTCAGAAACTGCGTTTTTTTAACAGATTAAAGGTTTGTGGTGACCCTGTATCGGGCAAGTATATTGGCACCATTTTTCCATTTTCTCTGCTTCCTGTCTCTGTATCACATTTTGGTAATTCTTGCAATATTTTAAACTTTTTCATTATTATTGTATTTGTTATGGTGATCTGTGATCAGGGATCTTTGATGTTACTATTGTAATTGTTGTGGGGCCACTAACCACCCTCACATAAGACAGTAAATTTAATCCATAAATGTCGTGTGTGTTCTAACTGCTCCATAGACCAGCTGTTCCCCTTTCTTTCTCCCTCTCCTTGGGCTGTCCTAGTCCCTGAGACACAACAATACTGAAATTAAGTTAATTAATAATCCTACCATGACCTCTAAGTGTTTAAGTGAAAAAGTCACATAGGTGTCACTTTAAATCAAAAACTAAAAATGACAAAACTTAGTAAGGAAGGCGTGCTGATAGCTGAGATAGGCTAAAAGCTAGACCTCTTGCACCAAACAGCCAAATTGTGAATGTAAAATAAAAGTTCTTGAAGAAAATTAAAAGTAATATTCTATGGAATACACAAATAATAAGAAAGAGAAATAGCCTTACCATTGACATGGAAAAAATTTTAGTGGTCTTCATAGAGGATCAAGCCACCCACAACATTCCCTTAAGCCAAAATCTAATACAGAACAAGGCTCTAACTCTCTTCAATTCTCTCAAGGCTGAGAGAGGTAAGGAGACTGAGGAAGAAACGTTTGAGGCTGGCAGAGGTTGACTCATGAAGTTTAAGGAAAAAACCATCTTCATGGGGTGCCTGGGTGGCTCAGTCATTAAGCATCTGCCTTTGGCTCAGGGCATGGCTCAGGGCATGGCTCAGGGATCGAGCCCCGCATCAGGCTCCCTGCTCCACTGGGAGCCTGCTTCTTCCATCCCCACTCCCCCTGCTTGTGTTCCTTCTGTCCCTGGCTGTCTCTCTTTATCTCTGTCAAATAAATAAAATAAAATCTTAAAAAAAAAAAAAAAAAGGAAAGAAATCATCTCCACAACATAAAAGTGCAAGGTGAAGCATCAAATGCTGATGTAGAAGCTACAGCAAGTTATCACGAAGATCAAGCTAGGATAATTAATGAAGATGCCTGCACTATACATCCGATCTTCAGTGTCGATGAAATAGCCTCTATCAGAAGAAGATTCCATCTAGGACTTTCATAACTAGAGAGGCAAAGTTAATGCCTGGCTTCAAAGCTTCAAAGGACAGGTTGACTCTCTTATTAGGGGCTAATGCAGCTAGTGACTTTAAGTTGAAACCCATGCTCATTTACCATTTTAAAAATTCTAGGGCCCATAAGAATTAAGCTAAATTTACTCTGCCTGTGCTTTATAAATAGAACAACAAAGCTTGGATGACAGCACATCTGTTTCCAACATGGTTTACTGAATATTTTAAGCCCACTGTGGGGACCCACTGCTTAGAAAAAAGATTCCTTTCAAAATATGACTGCTCATTAACAATGCATCTGGTTACCCAAGGTGTGATGAAGATATACAATGAGATTAATGTTGTTTTCATGCCGCTAACACAACATCCATTTTGCAACCCATGGATCAAGGAGCAATTTAGACTTTCGAGTCTTATTATTTAAGAAACAGATTTCATAAGGCTAAAGCTACCACAGATACATGATTCCTGTGATGTATCTGGGCAAAGTAAACTGAAAACCTTCTGGAAAGGATTCACCATTCTAGATGCCACTAAGAACATTTGCAATTCATAGGAAGAAGTCAAAAGATCAATATGAACAGGAATTTAAAAGAAGCTGATTCCAACCCTCCTTGATGATTTTGAGGTATTCAAGACTTTACTGAAGGAAGTAACTGAAGATGTGGAAATTGCAAGAGAACTAGAATTAGAAGTGGAGCCTGAAGATCTCACTGAATGCTACAATCTCATGATAAAACTTTTATATGCAACTAATGAATCATTAAACACTATGTCAAAAACTAATGATGTACTATATGTTGGCTAATTGAACTTAATAAAAAAATTTTATGGATGAGGAGTTGATTTTGTAGATGAGGAAAGAAAGTGGTTTCTTGAGATGGAACCAACTCATGGTGAAGATGCTGTGAAGATTGTCGAAATAACATTAAACTGTTTAAAATATTACATCAAGTCAGTTGATAAAACAGTGACAGGGTTTGGGAGGATTGACTTCAATTTGGAAAGAGAAGTTCTACTGTGGGTAAAATGCCATCAAACAGCATCACATGCTACAGAGTAATTGCTCATGAAAAACAGGAACAATCAATGTGGCACACTTTGTTGTTGTCTTATTTAAAAAAATGGCCACAGCCATCCCAACCCTCAGCAACCACCACCTTGGTCAGATAGAAGGCGTCAACATTGAGGCAAGACCCTCTCCTGGCAAAAAAAATAATGGTTCACTGAAAGCTGAGATGATGGCTAGCATTTTTTAGCAATGAGTAATTTTTTTAAAGATTTTATTTATTTATGTGACAGAGAGAAAGCCAGCGAGAGAGGGAACACAGCAGGGGAGTGGAAGAGGAAGAAGCAGGCTCCCAGCGGAAGAGCCTGATGTGGGGCTCGATCCCATAATGCTGGGATCACGCCTTGAGCCGAAGGCAGACGCTTAACAACTGCGCTACCCAGGCGCCCCAAGCAATAAGTATTTTTAATGAAGGTATGCACACTGTTTTTTTAGACGTAATGCTACTGCACGCTTAGTAGACTACAATGTAAACATAATTTTTATTTGCTCTGGGAAACCAAAAAACTTCATCTGACTTGCTTTATTGTGATATTCAGCCTGAAACTGAGACAGTCGTATCTCTGAGGTATGGCTGTATATGAGAACATTGGACTGTTATACCCTAGACTGAGTATTTAAAAACAAACATGGAGCTAAATTAAATATAATTTTATATATGCAAATTGTAAAGGTATGAATACACAGTATTAATAGGCAGTCCCCTTT
Source organism: Ursus maritimus (assembly GCF_017311325.1). NCBI lineage: Eukaryota > Metazoa > Chordata > Mammalia > Carnivora > Ursidae > Ursus > Ursus maritimus. The sequence continues at coordinate 56,536,048 of NW_024424452.1, forward strand.
TAGAAATTGAAAAAAAAAAGACAAATCAAATAACTGTCACTAAATGTTAGTTGTTGTTCTTATTATTATGCTATTATTAGTAGTATTGCTTTTATTAGGGCCTGCCTCGAATGTGTCAGCTGATACGTTTGCATGTGCCTCACATTGTCCCACTAGTATGGCTGCAACTTGTTTTCATATAGATGTTTAAAGTTTGTATTTTAAAACCAAACTTCATCCGTTTTTTTAAAAAACATTCTGGCTACTTTAATAACTTCTGTTAAATGATACCCAGCTGCTTATATTAGAAAGGGAAAAAGTGCTTGATTATTTACACACTGCTTCCTATCTAAGCCATATTCCCTCACAGAGGGAGACTCTATGGTCTTACATATGGTGCAGTACTTTGTGTGAGATAGGCTTAACTGGAAATTCAGTCATGTGTATTAAATACCAGGGCTTTCAGTATGGTTTAAAAAATAAATCCCCTATTGCTATTTAAGGTTTATTAACTATTATATATCCATTTCATGACATTACTGTGTGGACATTTTAACACATTAGATGTGAGACAATTCTTTAAAATTTGAAATATGGATTATTTTTCTAAATATAACATGTGGCTATATATGGCTATTAGAGTATAAAAATATTATTTCAGACCACTTCATATTCATTTTCTTTAAGTTAGAGATTATTTTTCCACATTTCTAAGGAACTTGTAACTCAACAAACCTCTTAAAATTTAGAGTGCCTTAGCAAACAATTTCTTAAGGAAATCCAACTATCTTTACATAAATGAAGTTAATATATCTGTTCATATAATTCTTCTCATAATACCTGATATATTATTAAGTGGTTAGACATATATCAGTCATTGTCTAGTGGTCACTCTTACCTATTGTACGTTCTTCCCCTACAAACTATCTTCCAGGATCCTACTAAAGCCTCCCAGGTAAATTTAGCCAATAGGAATTGCTGCTGATAGCCTGGAGAACAAGAAAAGGAGAGAAACCAGATATTCCCATCTTTTATCCCTCACATCTCTGACATATTCCAGTAGTGACTGCCTCTCCTTCAAAGTGCCTGCTCTCCATAAGGCAAACCATTTGTCCATGATCCCAGATCTCCATGGCCCTTGAAAGGATACATATTCCAGAAGATGGCTTGTATTTATAGCCTCATTACCTCCTCCAATTCCAAAAAGTGGCCACTGACATCTTGCCTCTTGCTGATGTCTGAATTGCTTCAACACTTTCTATGTGACTTTGTGATTCTTTCTTAACCTGTGTGGTATGTTCCCTTCATTAAATTAGTTGTCATTAAAATACCCAGAGAAGTTATAGTGAATGTTCCATAAAATAGTTCCTCTTGATGAGTTGTTGGGATAGTGAGGTTAACCACCATGAAAAGTTTCCTCATCGGATTCCTTGCATTGAAAAAAATAGAATATTACAATTGGTTTAATGTAGTGACAGTGTAATTACAAGTATCATCTACTGTAATTGTTTTAGTACTGTGAGCCAGCTTGGCTAAGCTGGGAACACATTTTTCAGTCTACTCTTCCTTGTATGCATCTGAGTGGAGTTAGGCAAAAGAGAAACATGATATTTGCAGGGCAGAAATGAAGTAGCAGCCATTACAATCTGAAAGTCACCATGGATAGATACGGTGAGATAGTTCCGTATATGTCTTCCACAACTTGCCTGCTTCACATCCATTTTCTCTTTCTGAATCCTACCCTACTGACTAATAGCAACCCAGGCACAATGCCAGATATGAAGGGAAAAAGCCTTTTAGAGATTAATTCAGTGACTCTCAATAGCAGTCCCACTCTGGTAGCTGAACAAGTCTTGCTACAGATTTGTCTCAATCTCGAAATTGTTCACCTACACCATTGTCTTAGAAGGTCTGCTTAGTAACTTTTTTTTGATGATTCTCAACTTCTTTTTTGAGAAGTTTTATTTTTACAGTTGTTCCCAAAATGGCAGAAAATGTAACTGCATAATCTCTAATTCCTCCAAATATGTGACTTTATAATATAATAATCATAGCCTTTCTCTTTCTGTGATTGAGCTCTGACAGATTCATTTGTGGCTAGTTGAAATGAAGAGGTGGTTGAAGGCAAACAGGGAAATCATGTAAACACTGAACTTAATTAAAGGATAATAATGAAGACTTCTAGGGCTGTGAAGTGTGATGCATTATTTGTTTCTATTGTCTCTAGAGAATTTAAAGAAAAAAATGATAGACAATTTTTTTAAATTCAGAATTTTAAGTTAAAATTTCAAGGAAGACTTAGAAAATCAGAGTTATATTAAGATTAAGGAATTAGGTGGGAATTAGTAGGCACCTCAGATTTGAGCTGAGGGTTTTGTATACCTACCAAATCCTTTGAAACTCCATTGTCAGCAGAAACATTCATCTTCACTCATGTGAGGAAACTAGACTCCACTTGTTCAAATATATTGTAATGATCACATCTGAGACTTGTCTTGTAAGAGGTGCCTATTTTTCTCATTTCATTTTGTCTTCTTTCTTTGCCCCCAGACTCATAACTTGAAGATATATGTGGAGATTTTGAGGTTTATTTTAAGCTGAGACAACTTATGCACTGAATAATTGTATTATTTAGTTAACTTTTAATCTCAAATACCTGTATAATATATGCAGAAATGGATTCTAAAATTTTTAGCCCAAGGTCAAAACATGAGACCAGAATGGGTTGAATTTATAATATTGGCAAGCTTTCCCAAGATCCTAGATTGAATATACTTGACTTACTTAGTTGATAGACTTAAAATTGGTTCAGTAAAACTGGTTCCTGGTGAATATCATTAGGCCAGAGTTGTCATAATATGAAGACAGGTATAGAAAAAAGGTGATCTGAGGAGTGGGTGGTCAGGGATGGTGGTGAGAGATGCCACCATTGAAATGGGCCCCTGATTTCATTGAAAAAATGGACGTTTCAGATTGGTATAGCCAAGGTGGTGAAGTGTAGGATGGGTAATTATTTGCCATTACTATAGAGGGTAAAAGAGTCAGAATGACTCTCAGTCACTTTAACCCATAGGGAATGGGGTGGTGGGAAATTGAATATAATAACACTAAGAGCAAAATATGTGTCCTTCTAAAATGCTATTTAAGGCGCGCCTGGGTGGTGCAGTCGTTAAGCGTCTGCCTTCAGCTCAGGGCGTGATCCCAGCGTTCTGGGATCGAGCCCCACATCAGGCTCCTCCGCTAGGAGCCTGATTTTTCTTCTCCCACTCCCCCTGCTTGTGTTCCCTCTTTTGCTGGTTGTCTCTCTCTGTCAAATAAATAAATAAAATATTTTTAAAAATAAATAAAATGCTATTTAAGCAATTTTAAGTGGAATATCCTAACCAAAATATTTCACAGAAACCTTCAAATATTTGTGTTATTTTTATGCGGTGACTTTGCTGGAACAAATTAATATGTACTATTAGATATGATATGAAGACAATGCTGATGGTAGTATTATTTTATATGCACCCTTATCTATGATAGTGGTTGAATGGTGGCCTCACAAGAAATAGGCATACCTGGAACCTGTAAATGTGTCTTTATTTGGAAAAATAAACTTTGCAGATGTAATTAAGAAATTTGAGATGAGATCATTTGAGATTGGAGTCAACCCTTAATCTAATGCCAAGTATCTTTATAAGAAGAGAAAACACTGAGAGGAAGACCATATGAGGATGTAGACAAAGATTAGTTATGATATCACAAGCCAAGAAACACCTGAAGCTAAGAGATACTGGAAGAGTCAAGAAAATATTATTTTCTAGAGGCCTTTATGGGAGTGCAGCCCTGTACACACCTTGATTTTGGAATTCTGTCCTCTAAAACTGTGAGAGAAACAACAACAACAACAACAACAACAACAACTCTTGATTTAAGCCACTAAGTATGTAGCAATTTGTTACAGTGGTTTTAGGAAACTAATACAAATACTGTCAGAAGAATAATATTCTTTGGGGAATTTATAATTGTTAGTGGAACAGAAGGTTGGTATAAGATTTTAAACTAAGCTCGGAGCTTTGTCTTCAGACCTGTGGGAAAAATCAACATATGTTATTGCAGTCACTTTCTGCTGGTGCTAGTATCCAGTCATAGGCCATGCTTCCTTCCCCCCATATTTCCACCGCCATTGAGATAGCACACGAAAAATGTCCCAGAACCCCCAACAGAGTAATGACACACCAAAGGAGAAACCATGGGCTATTCCAAATGATACATAGGATCCTTTCAAAGATTAAGTTAGGCAATATTCATAAATGTGTGGCTCCCGTTCTACTTCCTAGCAGTCTCTTTGTAAAATGTGTGTTCCTTCCCTCTTCTGTGTAGACGTTACCACTGCTTCCTTTTCAGTAATAATGGATGGATACTTTAACCAAGCTCTAAAATCACATGAGGACAAATGTGTAACTAAATCTGAAACTCTATTTAAGACTTCTTTTATCAGTAACAGTTTTAAGGACTGTACATGTAACACAAAACCTGATGGATAGAAGACATCAGTTCTCTTGAACAGTTATTTCATGATCACGAGAAGTTCTTTACTTATCTCTTGTACAAGTCTTCTAAGTGATTGTCAATAAGATTGTGGAACAAAAGTGCCTATGAGCTGGGGATTTAAATGATGTGAAATGAAGTATAATTAAAAGCAGAGAGGCTGAATTATGGTGATACTTTGGATACTTTGTAATAATGATGTAAGTAGAGAGATAGCACTGTATCAATTAGTTAAATGAACTTAATGTAATTGTTTAAGACCTGTTCCTAGGAGTGGAGATAGATAGGAAACCAGAATTTTTAGCATCTTGATCTTAGCCAATCATGAATTTTATAATTGAAAAAGATGAAACCTCTGTCTTGCAACCATTCTATTAGTGTGCTCTTTCTTGCTCTCTGGCATACTGTTTATGTGTTTTTCTTAGGGAGGTTATCATATATTGTAATGATCTTTTATGAGAATGTGAGGTATATTGTGTGATTCTTGAGAGCATGAGTAATTTTATTCATCTTGGTGTCTGTAGTAGCCAGTACAGTTCTGGTACTTACTAGAATGCAATCAACCTGTGTTCTGTGAACGGATACAGGTGGAAAGAAAAGAAAAATACATGGAAATAATGAGCAGGAATATATCGCTGTCTGAAGAAAGGATAACAACTACTTTTTACATTGTAATGTTAAATGTTTATTGCAAATATTATGTTTATATAAGCTCACATGAAAGGATAATAATTACTTAACTGTAAAATGGACATAGGAACTGCATGCATATTCTGATCGGTTAAGATGTATGGTTTCACACGCATATATAGAAGTGATTTTATTGTTTTATTCTTAACTAAGGTATTTTATGTCCTTTCTGGTTTCTTTAGCCAGATCTACACATTTTTTGTGTTAAATGTGTTAAAATCTGAATTGTATTTCTACGTATGCCATCAGAACTTGGTAGTTCACCTAATTTATACACACACATATTTGAAATCATATTTTAGGTATATGAAATTCAGATTTCTGTATCTTTTTTATAGTTATTTTTCTTATATAATTACACACTACTTTTACTTTTATTATTTATATACACTTTCACCTGAAATTCAATTTTCTTTTATTTTTAAATATTGCTTAACAAGGTTTAATATGTGAATATTTCATGGTACATAGTTTCTCATCTTTTATTATTTATTTTGAATACAAAATTATTATAGGTACTTAGTATTAGCATATAGATAAATTTTTTTTCTCCTCATTTTGTTCTTTTTATTTACCACGGTTTTACATCTTTTCTTTTAAAAATAGGCCTAATGTGGATTGATTGTGTTTTTAATCCATCTTTTGCTGGTTTTTAAAATTATTGTACAGTAAATTACATCATGCAACATAATGCAAACAAGCTATGGAAATTTCAATGAGATAGACTAAATTAACCCAATTGTATCAAGAAATAGAATGGTCCCAGTTCCTTAGAAGCTAAAAAGATGTGCCTTTCATCCTCTAGAAGCTAACACTGTCATGTTATTTTTTTATTTTAAAAATTTCTTTAATATGTTACTACATATATACTTACCTCTTAAAAAAACATAGTTTTATTTGCATTTGCACATTATATTATGGCCGAATGTCATACGCTTTTTTCCTGTGATTTGCTCCTTTTTATTTTCTGGTATTTTTAAAAATATGTTTTTACACATATTTATAAGGATTTTGTCTAATTTTCTTCATGATGACTTTCTTTCCCTCACCCCAGATTTATTGAGGTATAATTGACCAATAAATGTTGTATATATTTAAGGTATACAACTTGATGTTTATATGTAATATAATATAAATCTTCCTCTGTTTACATCAAAGTCCTAAGAATAGTTGCTGCACCAAATAATCTAAATCTATAAATAAAAAAGACACAATTTTTATATTAAAATATTTTATAACATAAAATTAAAAATGTGAAGTGACTAATTAAAAATAAGACACAAAGAGCATTTTAAGTTATATAAAAGCAAAATTATACTACTTCTGACTACAAAAAGTAAAATAATCCAAAATTAGAAATGAGTAATTTGAAGTATAAGACAAAACCTTGAAAAGCATTTAGATCTAATGATAAAGGAAAACTTATTTTATGTTATTTTTTCTAGTTTTTATGTGTGGAGGGAAATAGATGATTTGGAATAGACATGTGCATTTTAAACCATGCATTGTCCCATCCCATAAAAGAAATGAATTGTTCGTCCTTATTATTATTACTTTAGGGAGTGGCTTTTTAATACTTATTGGAAAGGCATATAATTTTAAAATTACTGTTCTAATTTTTTAATTCAAGCAAATTTGGTTTGAAGAATTATTAGATAAATATAATGTTTAATATGAAGAGTTTCTGAATAATATTCAGAAAAATCTCTCAATGTAGAGACAGGATAAATTATTCAGAAGTGCCCTTGAGCTATATCTATTGTTCTTCCTCCTTTGTGATTACTTGCTAGCCCAAATCAGTATGGGTGATGACTATGCAGACAGCTGGCCAGTAAAAGAGATGATGGGCTCCAGCTGTGCTCAACAGCAAGGGAATTAAAAGATAGTAAATGGAAATTCACTCATTCCCATGTCAAAATATTTTAAAACTAGTCTTCGTATGATCTGTTCTTGTATGCATTGGTGGCACTGGTGAATATACATACTGGACATCAGTCAAGCAATTAGATCTACACAGTGTACAGCGTGTGTACACACAAAAAGCAGGTATTCATAAAACTTACCAAAACACAAATCTAATCAGGGTGCTCATTTATGAACCCTGTTAATACTGCCTTAATCTGTTCAGATTTCTATAACAAAATGCCATTAACTGGGTAGCCTATAAAAACCAGAAAATTATTTCTTACACTTACGAGGCTGAGAAAAACAAGATTAAGTTTCGGCGGATTCAATGTGATAAGGGCCCACCTTCTGTGTCGTTGCTTGGTGGAAGAGACCAGGGATCTTTCTGTGGCCTCTCCTAAGGGCACTAACCCAATTCATGAGGACTCAACCTTCATCACCTACCTACTTCCCAAGGGTCCCACCTCCAAACACCATCACATCAGGAATGAGGTTTTAACATACGAATTTGGGGGTGGACACAAACATTCAACTTATAGAAATTCTCAAATAGAAAATGGACAGAAAAATAAAATTTGAAAACTGTTTAATAAACTGATACCATCAAGAACAAATCTATCTTGTTGTATTGAATAAAGAAACTAATATAATTCAAAAAAAATAAAGGACTTATCTTTCATATTCTCTTCCATTAAGAATCATCTGGGAAAGTGTTTATTATCGGTCCTTTCTATTACATTAATAAATGATAGTATTATTACTAAGCATTATTATTATTAGAGACATTTCAATGATTCCCAGCTCTCAAAAGTAAGAAGTCTAAGCCCCTTATCATAACAACACAAGGCCCTACATGCCTTAGTTTCTGCCCCCTCTCTTGTCGAGGCACATGTGGTAGACTGTCCATAGTAATAACTGTCCCTAATGATTCATGCATCCATGGATCTATGTCCAAAAACAGTTCTCTTCTGTATAGATGCTGGCCTTTCAACAGTAGCAAATATGACAACAGTAGAAGCTAGTAAAGTTCTTGTGTACCAGAACTTGTTTGCTCTTCCTCCTAGGGATGTTTTTATTACCATGTGCCAGATCCTAGGCTAGCATCCTGGAGAATCAGGGAGAAGGTGCAGAGAAGCCCCTGCTGTACCAGCCATTTCAGACCACATGCAAACCACAAGGGAGCTCCCCTGTTACCACCTGGAGTAGAGGCTAAGCTAACCCAGCTGAACCCATTGCAAACTGAATCAGAACTGTGAGGAAAAAAAAAAAAAAGTGTTTTAACCACCAAATTTGGGGGACTTGTCATGGAACATTAGGTGAAGATGATTAAACATTATAAAAATCGTGAGTCTCTTTCAATGCTCATCTTTCAATACTCAATTCAGGTATTATTGCTTTCAGAAAGAGTTTCACTTTCTTCTCTTTTATCATACCATAGTATACTCAGTATATGATTATCTAATAGTTTCTTACATTATATTAACTATATTAATAAATGATAAGTGGTGAAATTATTTGCTATAAGCTGCAATATTGAATTTGTGAAGGTATAATTTTTTAGGAACATTGGAATGAATTATGCAGAGAACCAAAAAGTTGGAATTCTAACACTCCTATTATATTCCTATTAAAGGTATGAGCTAAATAAATGATCAGATATTTGCATAATTTTTCATACGTTCTTTTTGTTGTTGTTGGAAAAGCCACTGTGTCCTAGCACTTCTGCTTTACCCCCTATATTATTTTTTGATGGTCCAATTAGAAACTAGTCTTCCTGGTATTTAACATTTTGTTAATATGAAATCAACCTTATATAAGGGCAAATTTAATTATGGTAGATTCCAGAAGGTTGAATACCTACCATCTGCATAGACACGGATGGAACTGGAGGGGCTTATGCTAAGTGAAATAAGTCAATCAGAGATAGACAATTATCATTTGGTTTCACTCATATGTGGAACATATGGAATAGTGCAGAGGACCATGGGAAGGGAGGGAAAACTGAATGGGAAGAAATCAGAGAGGGAGACAAACCATGAGAGGCTCTGGACTCCAGGAAACAAACTAAGGATTGCAGAAGGAAGGGGAATGAAGGGGACCAGGTGACTGAGTGATGGGTAGTAAGGAGGGCACGTGTTGTGATGTGCACTGGGTATTATATGCAACTAAGGAATCATTGAACACTACATCAAAAACTAATGATGTACTATATTTTGATTAACTGAACATTATATAAAAAAAAGAGTTGGATAATTCCAGAATTCAAACAATTTAAATGGTGAACTTCCAAGCAATTTTGGTTGACTAGGTAAATTTTGGTTATTTAAAAAAATACATCAGAAAAGAAAAAAAAAGATGGAGGAAATGAAGGGAAGGAAAGAGAAGAAAACCCACTATTCTGGGAGATGATTTTTTATGAACCACATCACTTTTCTATTATAAAGATTTGAAGACCAGCATTTTTTGTCTCCATGTCCTATGCTGATGTCATTAAAATAACCCAGTTCTCCAAGTTTCCAAATAATTGTTTTATTTTGTTTCTTTATTCTTTGAATCTCCTTGTAGCAGTAATAGGAATTATCCGTTTCATTTTTTTCTCTTCTCCATTTGGCAATATATTGCTAAAAGAACGGAGTTTCATAATTCTTGTAAACTTTGTGCCTAGACATTTAGTGCTGACCACCAAGTCCAAGTGACCTGAGTGAAGAAGACATTTTTTCCTAAGGCATGTTCTTCTCTGTTATTTCTGACAGGGTCTTCAAAAGCAGCTTCTCTGTAGAATGCCAGTTCTTTTTTTTTTTCCCTTTGAAAGCATACTTTAGCAAAGAAAAAGCAGATTATGTACATACACGTCTATTGCTGTTAAAAGAACAAAATTCCTCTGTCAATTAAAAAAATTTCATAGATTCTTAAAACTGTGAGACAGATATATTTCTGTTATCTCCTATCAACCTCCTAAAACTCTTGAGTTAATTCCTTTGCTATAAGATGATGTTCTTCTCAATGTCTCTAATTAATCTGTTCTTGCAATAGAAAGATATTAAATAAAATTACATATTACTTATCCTCAAGCACCGGATCGTATAAAATGGCAATGGAGAGCATAAAGCTTCAGAATGTCTTTACCTCTATGCTACACCTAACAGATAAGGAATTAGAAATTTAGGTTGAAATATTTATAACAATTTACTCCATTGTGAGATGGTATCAAAGAATGGGCAGGGAGGGGTAGACAGAATACTCAACAGAGGGATACTCATTTCCATTTCCCTTCTTATAGCATGCTCCTGAGTGGGGCCAGGTTTGAAAGTTAGTATTTACAAACTGGGTTTAATGGGTCCTAGCCCACCTCCAGTATCAAAGTGGTTCAACTCGTCATCTTGAGAACGATTTTTGCCACTTTCACTACAGAGAAAATAACATGAAGAAGACTTCAGAAGGAGCTTAACCTAGCTTTGAGCATTATTGGACTCTCATGTTTGCCAACACATGGAGCGAATGGCTATTCTCCATGTGGAAATAAATTACGGTCTATAGTCAGATTGGGCTGCTGTAACATAGTATCGTAGACTGCATGACGAGCAACACACGTTCATTTCTCATGGTTCTAGAGCCTAGGACATTTCCACTGACACTTTATAAATGACTGAGCCACTTTTTCCTGCTTATTCACATGTCTAATACCTTTATTATGTAGAGGAAATTAAGGATGATACATTGCCAGAAGTCTGAATTGTGTTGCTTTGTTGGGTGCGTCCAGAGTAACCCTTCTGTTACAGCAATGTTTCTCAGCTTCACCACTAATGATATTTTGGTCTAGAAGATTCTTTGTTTTGGAGACCGTCCTGTTTATTGTAGAATGCTCAGCAGCATCCCAGGCCTCTAGCTACTACAAGCCAATCGTATTCTCCAAGTTGTAACAGTCCCAAAATGTGTCCAGAAATTTCCAAATGTCTTGTTGGGAACATAATTGCCCCCATTAGGGGACCGTTGCTCAAGGGCAAGAGCAGGTTTACGCCTAAGTTATGAAATTTCTTGGGTCTCACTCAAATGTGTGGTGCATTCTGGGAAGTCATTCCACTCCGATTGGTCATAATTCTAACATCTCCCAGGTGTATCATCCTCCTCAGTCTCCACACAGCTCAGAGGCTGCCAGTAGCTGTTTTGGGGTAGGACTCTTCGGCTGTGCATATGCAGCTTAGTTATTAACCAAGACTCAAGAGGATCCCTCTGCAGATTTGAGTTCTCTTTGTGCAGCTTCCTTCCTCAAGTACTCTGTCCTGCAAATTTCAGTTACCTCATCAGCTCTGAACTCACCTTTCCTCTACTGAGCAATACTGCTTCTCTCTAATTGGACTGTATTTACCTGCTGTGTGGTTTGGAAAGTGACCCAAGTCGAAATTTAGGGTGAATGCGGAGCTTACTTTAAATATTTCCTATCTTTAAGGAATCATAGTCCTGTGTTGAATGCTGTTCAGTGTCTGAACACGGCTGCTGTATTCTACGATTTTATACCTGCTTATAGCAGAAGAGTATGACTAATACATATTACTTCAGCATGTTGGGAAACAGAACTATATTTAACTTTTAAATAATACATTTCTATTTCGTTGAAACCAGGAAAACATATAATTGCATTTTTGACCTTTATCTATTCTACTGTTCACCTTATCCAGCCAAGCATGTACCAAGAGAAACAAAATATCACCCACCACTCACAGCTAAAATATCATCTAAAAACATTTTCCAGATTAATGCTTATTAGGCTAACTAAACAATTAGTGTTTTAAAAACACCAAACCAGCATTTATAACATATGAATTACTCTATAATTTACAGACTTCGTTTATGTATATTACTTTATTGAATTTTAATACTCATGCCAGCTATGAATCATAGCCACTAAATAAAATATAGGAATGTGATCATCATCACATTATCATCGTCACCATAATTCATATTGTAAAGGAGGAAATCAAGACATAAAACGGTATATTATTGGTTAAGTTGTAGAGCAAGTGTTTATACCCATTTCTTCTCTTTGAATATATGCTGTTCTTTCTCTGTATTAACCATATATTGTCATCATAATCTCTTGGAAGTTTAAGGTGCTATAATATATTTCTTATAATTTATATCAGAGCAGAAGTACTTAATAAATATTTTGATTAATTCAAACATGAAAGATTGTTTCTTGTTATTAAAGAACTTGAATAATCATTGTGTATTACTCCCACATCTCATTCCAATACGGCTATCTTCTCCTTCCCCCACAATATCATTGTCAATCCTAGAATGGTATAAATATTATAAAAATAAAAACGTTAAAAATATAGAAAATGAAATATTAGAGGGATTTATGGAGTTGTTTTCATTTTTCTACTCAAGGGTTAAATGAAATTAGACCCCTGTGAAATACGTTAGATGGAGTTGCCCTTCATTCTTAAGCCTTGCTGACTACTGTGGGTAAAAGAAGGAGGAATGTACAATTCATGATGGCTTACTCTTGGGCAGACAGTGTACTAAATGTCTTATATATATTAATTCACTTAAGCATAGGTCATAGAAGGCACTTCTACAAGGGACGAACAAGCTTTTGGCTGCTCTGTTTAATACATTACATCTTTGCATTTATTTAATCGAAATTATCATATTGTGTAAATAAATGAGGGCTATCATGAAAATTAAATGTTATGTTGTAACTAATTCATTTTGAAATAATTTAACAGTCATTGGATTTTACACTAATTGCTTTATGAGATTAATGAATTTACATAGTTATCGGAGTCTCATTACTTGGCAGAGTTTAGAAAAAAGAAGCTAATAAACCAGCCCAAGAACTTCATTTGGCATGAAGCAAGTAGAAAATAAACTTTTGCCTTAAAGAAGAGGCAGTTTTACTTTATATTGAAGGAGAACTGATCATAAAATCCCTTTCTCCTATTTCAGCACTGTGAGGAAGAGTCAAACTGGAATGAGATAAAGTCATGTATTTACTTGTGTAAATATAAATAATTAATATTAACTGGGACAGAATATTCTATATATGGGACAGCAAGTTTCAGGCAGAGAAAACAAGTACATGAGACTTTAGACAATTACTCCAAGTACAAATGTTAAAGGCTGGAGACAGTAGCAGGAAGGGAGTAGTGAACTTCAGATATAAGTAGAAGGTAGTACCATTTTGCTGATGAATGCATTATTTCAGGCATATTAATAAAGGTCTTTTTACAAGGATCAAGCAGAGCCTAGTTAAACCACCTAGTGAATAAGGCACCACGTGGTCCGTTGATGACAGGGAGATCTTTGTACACCTAGACCTGAAGAGGGAAGGAGAGGGGTTACATGGTGAGCAAAGCTCAAAACGATGTGAAGAGCAGACCACTGTGGCTTTCAGTGGAGGCAGACAGCCCTGCGTGTGGTGATTGCCAGGAGAGAGCTTACTGAATAACCACTTCAAACTACTTTCTTATGCTCAGAATCTCTAGTTAGTGCTCTCCAATCAGCCAAATGAAAGCTAAAAAGAAAAAAAAAAAGTAGAATGTTATTGGTCATATCTCTGTGGGGAAAGAGGACATTGGTGAAGAGAGGAGTGAGCAGATGAAAGGTGTGTGTAGATGATATTCAGCACACCCTATGCATTAACTTTCTATTGCGTCTGTAATAAATTACCACAATCCCAGTAGTTTAAAGCAATGCAAATTTATCATACAGTTCCAGAGGTCCGGAGTCTAAAATGGGTTTCACCATGCTCAAATCATGGTTGCATTCCTTCTGGGGGCTCTAAAGAAGAATTTGTTTCAACATTTTGCAGAAAAAATAGTGCACTCTGGAGTCGAAAAAAATCTATATCCTAATTCTCATTCTGAAATATATTTGCTTTATAATTTGGGAACATGTTACTTTACTTTTTATTTTTTTTCTCTCTCTCTTTGTATATATATAATGATAAATTTAGTCATAAGCAAAGATAATATTTGACAATAATAGCAGTTATAATAAAGATCAGAAAATGATAATAATTTTTTTTAAGATTTTATTTATTTATTTGACAGAGATAGAGACAGCCAGCGAGAGAGGGAACACAAGCAGGGGGAGTGGGAGAGGAAGAAGCAGGTTCACAGCGGAGGAGCCTGATGTGGGGCTCAATCCATAGCGCCGGGATCACGCCCTGAGCCGAAGGCAGACGCCCAACCACTGTGCCACCCAGGCGCCCCAGAAAATGATAATAATTTATCCCAGGTTACATAAAATCATCAGATATATTCTTGTGCAGGTAAAATATATACTTACATGTGTCATGTATGCAATTACACAGTCTTTAACGATGCCTGCTTTGTTTATGCATATACATGATTTTTTTCATGTAAATCTAGCACTTCTGTACTCTAATTATATAATTATGAATATCACTGTTATTATTCCTTCTGCTTACACATGAGAAAAATATATATGCACATGTTAGAATTTTGTAATATATTTGAACTGTATATTTCAGAATGTAATATTTTACTGTGTTTTTAATATGTAGGCACCTTAGGCACGATTACTGATATTAAGAGGAAGTAATTTTCTTATCTATTGACAAGTCATGCACACTGCAACTTCATATTTAAAGTCATTAGTCCCTGTCTCCTACACAAATCTTGTACATATATACATATATACAGGTATGTATATCTCCCTCACACACACACACACACACACACACACACACATGTACAACAGTCACTCTATTGGGGGAAAAATAAAAATGAAATTTCCTGCCAATCCCAAAATACCTCTGCACAAATGTAGAAAAAGAGAAACCATTTTCATTACTAAATAAGCCTTAAGCCAGACTGTTACGTGCATCACCGGCGATTTGCTAATGTGGTTGCAAAGACAGAATGAAATCTCACCCTGTTATATAGCCAGGCAGATACAATCTATTACATGCACATTCTCAAGATAAATGATACCTTGTCCTCATATGAGAGGACCTGACAACACCATTTGCCATACATAGTTCATCTGAATTTTACCCAGTAATTGAAATGGCCATCTGTGTTAGCTAATTGTCTTTATCCAAAGGAAAAATAAAACTTCTTCAATTTTCATGACTAACAGATAGTTACAATGTGGGATATTATCTTCCTTAATGTTGATATTAAAAAAAGATGGCTCCTGAATTGTAAAATTAGTGAGAGATTCATTTAGTTTTTAATAATATTATTTACATGTCAAAGAAACAGAAAAAGGATTTACAATCACAAGTTTTCTCAAGGAAATGCTCCAAGAAAAAGGAAGAGTGGAAAAGCTCTCTATCCCTTCTGGCACCTGGGAAAATTCAACCTTTTTAAAAAAATAACCTTTATAATATTAATATTAATATTAATATTAATATTAATATTAATATAATGAATTAACTTTTCTTAAAATAACTTGCAAGTCCAGAATAAGTTTAAAGTTAGACTCCACAATACATTGAGTCCATAGTAGACATTATCACTATTCCCACCAATATTTCCCACTATTTTTCTTCCAGATACATAGGAGATTGCATTTCTTCTCTCTCTTTAAATTAGGCACAGTCATGTCACTTGTCTTAGCCCATACGCTCTAAGCAGAAGCCTATATGGGTCAGTTGGTGATTTACAGAGCTTCCTTTCCCGGCTTTAGCAACAGCGGAGGTCCAGATGGTGGTGGCTTCTCTCAGTTTTCATCCCCAGTTGAGGACTGCAAGGATCACAGCCTCCAGCTGACACAGGATGGACACGGAGAATGAAAAGAAAATGAATCTTTGCTGTTTCTAGCCATGTAGCTATTGAGATAATTTGTTGGTATGGTCTGCCTCACTCTGACTAATACAGGATCATTTAAGTTTATTTGCAGAGGAAATTGCTTATCAGAACACTGCAGAGCCTGCCATCACAAGGCGATGATGAAGCAAAATTGAGCTTTATTTTGTGCAAGCTATATGTGTGTGTGTGTGTGTGTGTGTGTGTGTGTGTGTGTAACTTTTACCTACATTCTTTCTAAAACTGCTATGATTCAGGATTTAATATCCTTGCAAGCGCACCAGCAGCCAAACCTAACCCACTGTTGAATGACCCCTATCAAGCTTTGAAAAAGCAAAATAACTACATTTATGTTTACACACATACACATTATATACAATATAGGATATTCAATATGTACATGTGTATCTATGTATCTATCTATACATCTATCCATCTAGAGAAAGAAAGGAAATATAACTGTGACAGAGTTTGAGAAAGAAACAATGAACTAAGAGAGATGAGCCTGGGAGAATGGATTTGCTTTTAAGAACAAGAAACTAACCAGCTGACCCAGGTCCTCAGGAAGCCACTCCCTTCACCAGTGCTATAAAAAATGTGATGGACTGTATGTTCCAGCATTGTTGAGAAGCTAAGTGTAGGATGTCATTTGTTGGTCATATATTGACAATAGGATTCTTTTGTAAGACTCAATTTGCTCCTGATAGGAATCTGAAATAAAAGGAAAGGTGGTTGGCGTGCCTGGGTGGCTCAGCTGGTTAACCGTCTGCCTTTGGCTCAGGTCATGATCTCAGGGTCCTGGGATCAAGCTCCACATCACGTTCCCTGCTCAGTGGGGAGCCTGCTTCTCCCTCTCCCTCTGCCCTTTCTCCTGCTCACATTCTCTCTCTCTCTCTCTCTCTCTCGCAAATAAATAAATAGAATCTTAAAAAAAAAAAAAAAAGGAAAGGTGGTTTTATTCACCATAGTAGTCCCCAAAGTCAGGTGTTCTATAGTTTATATAACCTATATATTAACCTATATAACCAATGTAACCAAGAATGGATGAGCAGAATGTCAACAGTGGCTTAGAAAAATCACATCCTTTCCCATTTTTCACACTCTAGTCAGTATTTGATGTTGTTGGTGTTTCAGATTTTAGCCATTTTAGTAGGTATGTAGTCATATCTTATTGTTTCTTAACTCCCAATTCTCTGATAAAATATGGGGAACATCTTTTCATACACTTATTTGCCATCTGTACATCTTCTTCGGTGAGGTGTCTACTAAGGTCATCGGCCCACTATTCACTCAGGTTGTTTTCTTGTTGTTGAATTTTATGGGTTTTTCATATACATTGAAAAACATCCCTTTAACAGATGACTAATTTGCAAATATTTTCTCCCAGCCTGTGGTTTGCCTTCTAATTCTTTTGGCATTGTCTTCACAGAGCAGAAGTTTTAAATGTTATGATCCAGCAATTTTAACTCTTGGTACATACCCACAAAAATAGAAACCAGAGTCTAGATGACATATTTGTACACACATCGTTCATAGAAACATTATTCACAATAGCCAAAAGATGGAAGCAATTTAAGTGTCCAAATTCAATGAATGGATAAATATATTCATCATCCAGACAAAATTTATGTATCCACATTTAATTATATATAGAATCAAATAATTTTCATCCTTAAAAAGGAAGAAAATTCTGACAAATGTTACAACATGGATGAACCTTGAGGACATTATGCTAAGTTATATAAGACAGTTACAAAAAGACAAATATTGCATGATTCCACTTATAAGAGAAACTTAAAAGTAGTCAAATTCACAGGAACAGAAAGTAAAAAGATGGTTTCCAGGTACTATGGATAGGGGAGAATGGAGAATTGTTGTTTAATGAGCATAGAGTTTCAGTTTTGAAAGATGAAAAAAGTTCTGGAGATTGGTTACACAACCAATGAGTATGAATGTACTTATGAATCATATACTTAGAAATGGTTAAGATGGTAAATTTTATGTTGTGTGTATTGACCACAGTAAAAAATAACTTTTAAAATATATTTTAAGTATGTATATATAAAATATATTTTAAATCATTATCTCCAATGATTCTTTTATGAAAATTCCTCTACAGAACTTCTATGGCCTGAATAAAATTCTAAATTTTATTTATTGTAGCACAATAATTTGAAATTATCAAGTTTTAAAAATTACTTATATCTGTTTATTTACTTAATTCAAATATCCTCTATAAATCTTCCTTCACAGTTATTTTAAAATTTGTATTGTAAGCATAAAAATTCTCAATTTATTATGTATTATTTAGATGAAACATTTACAAACTTGATGGAAACTTCAAAATTTTATTTTTAAGTAAAAATATCATTTTCTCCAAAAATACATTTTCTGTAAAGATGTATTGAGTTCTGGGGCGCCTGGGTGGCACAGCGGTTAAGCGTCTGCCTTCGGCTCAGGGCGTGATCCCGGCGTTATGGGATCGAGCCCCACATCAGGCTCTTCTGCTATGAGCCTGCTTCTTCCTCTCCCACTCCCCCTGCTTGTGTTCCCTCTCTCGCTGGCTGTCTCTATCTCTGTCGAATAAATAAAAATAAAATCTTTATAAAAAAAAAAAGATGTATTGAGTTCTTCTACCATTCATAACTGCATATTCTGGCTCTTTCACCCAGGCAGGAAGCTTTGGCTTCGTGCAGTCACAGGCTCTAAATTATCAGTTTATCCCATAAGAATTTATATAAGAGGATAATGTCAATGTGTGCTAGAAAGTATATCCAGCACTTAGATTGAAGTGATAAGTAATATACTGCAAGAATGAATCTGCAATACTGGCAATACAGAAGATTGTGCAAAGCTTTGCTAGATCACCAATCTTGAAATATATTTAGCTAAGATGTGTGTAGTGTAGCTGACAGTAGCTTTATTAAGTTGTGTCCACAGGAAAAAAAGAAAGTAATGGCACTTGTGCTATCTTATGGTTTCATTTTTCTGGAAGTGGTGCCTCACCTGTGTCTGCAAGCAGGTGAACAGTCTGTAAGATCACTTAGTGAAACCATACTTACTAGTCCAGTAAAATTCTGCCTCATCCTTCTTACCATGAAAGTAAAATATTTGAATGTGGCCCCATAATGTTGCCTGTTCTTCTGGCTTTGCAGAATTACGTTTTGTATAGGGAAAACAACGAGTCTGCAAAATCCTTTCCTGTTCCTCCAATTTCTTAAGATTTAAATATTTAAATGCTCAATTATAAACTGGGATAATCCATTAGAATAATGGCTTTAAGTAAAGAAATATGAAGCCAGTTAGCAGTTTGTTCTTGGTTCTCTGGTCCTTCCCTCCCACCCCCTTATTTGGATAATTCCTTGTTTTCCTTCTTTGAATAGTTTTGGTTCTGATTATTGCCCGTCCAAGACATGTTCATGTTTTCTTCTTTAATTTTAGGGTATAGGTAGACAATATATTACTATTTTCCCTGCTTGAAATGTTAAGTAGACTACATTTAAATACACCCTTTTCTAACTATACCTGAGAATTGGTCAGGTGCATATGCTTTCAAGTTATATTCTTTGGTGCTATGATTTGGAGTACACGTGCATTAGGGAATTATTCAGTGCTAATGGGCTGGAGCTATATACTATGACTCTAAGAATCTACATGAAGATAAAATATTTACTACAAATGTTTCTTAATAGAAAGCAAAAACGTTTTTCTCCTCCTTGATCATCATCTCCTAGAAAACCTCCCTCGTTGGTTATTAAGAGTTGTGGGCTTTTATAGTGATGGGACAGAAATAAACTAGAAGGAGTCTACAAAACAATTTTAATGTAAAACAAAGGGGCACCTGGGTGGCTCAGTCATTGAGCGTCTGCCTTCCGCTGGGGGCGTGATCCTGGCGTTCTGGGATCAAGCCCCATGTCGGGCTCCTCTGCTGGGAGCCTGCTTCTTCTTCTCCCACTCCCCCTGCTTCTGTTCCCTCTCTCACTGGCTGTCTCTCTGTCGAATGAATAAATAAAAATCTTAAAAAAAATAATGTAAAACAGAGGCAGAAAAGAGACATTTAAGTGTTGTCAAAATTTAATCCAAGAATGTCTTGAAATTTTGCATGATGACAGCAAACTTGGGCGTGTGGAATATTATTTTGTTTTATTTGTTTTTGTAAGGTCTTACAGTGCAAACTGCCATCTGTTCTTATTTCATTAACCTTAGAATCCGTGGAAGTTACAGCCAACACGGGAGTCAAGGGGTGGGGAAGAGGTCAAGATGTCCTAGAAAGAGTAACTCTATTTCCCTCTAAGACTAGTTTGGTTGTGCTCCTAACCCCAGCCCTGGCTGTGCCACTACAGACAAAGAAAATTCCTGTAAGTCGATTTCTAAGGAACAGCAGTGAAGAAACAGAGACCTGTATCTCAGTGATGTCATATAGCACAAATCTCAGCTCCCTTCATCTTTTTTGTCTCCTTGAGTATAACACTTAATTTCATCTGTATCAAAGAATATATGCTTTCCCAATCTTCCACAGTAACTGATAAGCTGCTTTCTTTCATTAACTTTTAATTGCAGTCTTTTTGACACATGGGTGAAAATTTGCCTCAAGTTACAGTGTTTTGAGTTACTTCAAAATTACTCAAAGATCTTTCTGAACAAGTACTGATGTTGCCAAACTGTGTATGCTCAAGGTCACTGGATTTCCATTAGAAAGGCTCCAGTGGTCACTAAAAATTGCCTTGTGACAGGAACCATATGTGTTGGCTGTCTAGAAGCAAAGACGGAAAGTGCTTGGCTATTTCTGTAATCCTCTGGCTCTTGATGATACTCAAAACCTCACATCCTCATAACCTTGGACTACAAGCTCATGGGGGACTGAGTGCCTGGCATTTGACATGATGAATTATGTGTTTCAAGGTTACAAATTGCTCAATAAGTTCCTTCAAGGAGTTACATTTTTTTAAAAGTTTGTATTCACATGTAGATTAATGTGTCTATCTTGAAATGCTTATAAAAATAAATATTATAATTAAGAAAATCATTTAAATGTATATGTTATCAAGAAAGCCAAAAAATCAAGAGTAAACAAAAGCAGTATACAAAATCTAAAATATTTAAAGTTTAATAAGTAAGCATAGATTTAAGGTCACAGTATTTATGGTATTCATAAAGGAGTCAGTTTACATTCCAGATGAAAAATGATCTGTTATTCCCTTACTTATCAAACTTCCATACTTCTTGTGGGTATGTGCATGGATGCGTGTGTGTCTTTTTATATAAAATTTGTAATATTAAATGAGCAGTTTTTACTTTGTTTTACTTTTGGTTCTTTGAATCATGAACAGACAGGTTAGTCCTTACAGAAAGGGTGGGTTAAACTAACTACGTAACACCTTTTGTTTAAAACAATGGACAGAGCAAAAACAAACAAACAAACAAACAAAACCTCTTAAATACAGAGAACAAACTGGTGGGTGGGAGGATGGGTGAAACACAGGAAGGGGATTGAGGAGGCATTTATTGTGATGAGCGCTGAGTAATGTACACAGTTGTGTAATCTTTATATTGTACATCTGAAACTAATGTAATACTGTATGTTAACTATACTTCAATAAAAAAGCATTCATACTCAAACATTTGTTTTTCCTCCTCTGAATAGCACCTGTATTAGATGCTTCGGTATCTATGTTGCCTTTATATTTCTAAACAACCCTTGAGTCTTGAATTATTAATCTTCATGGTAGACATGCAAACACTGAGGTTTAGAAACTGAAGTCATTTGCCCAAGGCCGTACAAGTAGTGGCAGTGTTTTCCAATTCCAACCTTCATAACCATCTCATTCACATCATTCCATGGAACAGATTGGTATGTTTTTAATCTATGGATATAATTAAAGGTTAAAAATCTCTTGACTACTAAGTCAAGGACAAGAAAATGCTTATATAAAAATCAATGGATAGGTCTGAGAGGTAAGAATTAACTCAATATTTCTTTTTGTTAATTAAAGTAAAATATAGGACAATGAAATTGAACACTCAATAGTACTAATTCTTACTTAGCTTTAATATTTGGGAGCTGATGGGACACTTGTGACTTCTTTGCTGAGGTAATTATAACTGATGGTGCATTTGTTCTCACTGATTGATGTGTTTTATCCTTGACAGTTGAACAACTTAAGGACAAAGTCCAATCATTGATTAGCTGTCATCTCATCTCCTTGTCCCTTGAAAGACTGAATCATGTTTGCATTTCAAACGAGTTAATGTTAGCCAAAGGAATCACATAATAAAAGAGCTTTTAACAAATATACTACATGAAAAAGCATTAATAATTAAGTACATTGATCCATTAATAATGAGGAGAAAAATTTTAGTAAAATTATTACTTGCAAATGAGCAACTTCAAAAAATGAATAATAAGCATATGTAGGTTTACAGAAATTCAAGCATGTCTGGGTCAATTATGTCACTATGTTATCAACTTATAGCACAAATGACTGACAAAGGAAAATAAAGACTTTCCTATAGACTTAAGATTTGAGTAGAGATAAAGTCTATATTTGCAAGTGTAAAATACATTTGCCTCTTATAAGATTAGAGAAGGAACGTAAGCTGCAATTATATCATAGACAAATGGACATGTATTTTGCATATGGCATTACTAAATACTTTTTGACTTAAAGCCATTAATTGTCATTGACAATATATTAAAGTATAGTGGTGTGGTTTCATTAACTAATGTACTGTAATGAAATAATTTTATATTTTAAATGTCATTGACTTTTTCAAAATGTTTTTTCTGGGTTATATTTCATTTTGTTTTTAAGATAGACACTTTGAAAATATTTCCTGAAAGAAAAGAGGATAAATATGTGTTGCTTGCCAGAATTCTTTTTAAACTAAGAAAATCCATTAGTTGCAATTGAGGTCACATTTACTACAATGGCCTGTTTTCACGTGTTCTTTAAGAATGAACATCCAATCTTTATTTGTTCATTGCATGATATAGTAAGTTGGATTCACTAAAATATGATCTAGGAATGAGAATTTATGTACAAGTAATTTATTAATAAACATTTCCATAAAAATGCTATAAAGTAGTGTGGGAAGCTAGACAGCGAAGAATATGAATAAGAGTGAAAATTCAGGCAGAGTCCCATCTACAGCCTGATGTCATAAGAAGAAGAGACTACAGCTCGGGAACATAAATTACATCTCAACATTTGGCCTATCTTCAGAAAAAACAGTAGGGTTTTATAGCCAGTCAGAACTGAATTAGAATAGATATGGTGGACTGTGAACCCTCCAGCAATTTCATCTCTTTGTCCTTATAAGCAACACAGTCCCAATAGCCCTACTGCCATTTTCAGAAAAAGGTTGTGTATGTTAGATGCAAAGTAGAGAAAATAGGTGATCAGTGCATAGAAAGTATAGCGTTGATCCAAGGGGTCTGGGTGGAGCTTCACTAGCATCCATGACACATGATATCACCCCAGCTCAAGAGTACTGCATATGCTTTGCCATACATTCTAATATCAAAAGCAGCTCTATCAATAATGGTGAAAATGTGATTAGCTTTCTGGAACTGAGTCATAATCTTTGATATCTATTAGAAGGCACCTGGACAAAGTTGGGAAATTTTATTCTGTTATTATGAGACCACAATATCATTGCAAGTTCAATCCGAGATGCTGAGCAAAACTAGTCAATGATGATTGATAGATGTGTGTGTGTGTGTGTGTGTGTGTGTGTGTGTGTGTGTGTGTGTGTGTTTAAGGGTGGGATTTTATGCAATTGTGGGAAATGATTAATCAGTTTATATACAGCTATTACTTCTGCATTGGGTGCTGGGCATGTATCAGTAGGGCAAATAGTGGAGATGAAAAGATTTTTGGAGGGAAAAAAAAATGGATCTCATGAGAATGACCTGGAACCCATTTTGGTTACTCGCTGCCTGCAAGCCTCACACTACAATGATGTGTGACCTCTAGGAGAACATGGCAGCATTTGCCATGAAGCTAAACATGCATCTGTCCCAGAAGTGGAAAAAGATAATGGACACTTGTAGCAGGAGCTGGAGGAGCTGGAGGTCTGACTGCTGCTCATGCCTGCAAGATAAGCCAGAAAATCGAGGGAGAACAAATGTTCTATAGGACCTGACCCTGCACTAAACTTCCTGGTATAAAAAGAATATTTCTGATGCTTCAGTGCCACATTTCAAATGTTATAGAAATCATCTCCATAGCCACTGGCTAATACAAGGATACAATTTAGAAAATACAGATCCATCCATCACAGCTGAATTGTCCCAGTACAAATCCACAACAAAGGTTGTCTGAGCTTTAGCGGAACAATAATTTGGCTAATAATCTCATATATTTTAAACATACTTTGTCGAATTTTGATTAAAGAGAAAGATCTTATGCAATTTAATACTTGGCTATTTATTTATTTAAGGGAAATGGATGCATGTTACCTAGCGTAGCAAAAGAAGTGGGGACAGCTGAAAGCGAAGGTGGGTATAGCCCCGGTGCAGGATGTGATGTAACTCCAGAATGTCACATTTTCAAAAACAATGTCACGTGTCAGCTGGAGCAGCACCGCTGCACCCCACCAGCCCTCTGCCCTCAGCAGCTCAGCAACAAGCAAGCCCTGGCAGATAGCACTGTCAGCTTGGCCTCTGTCAGGGCTAGGCCCTTCCTCACCCTTATTGTTCCCTAAGCCCCTGCCTCCCTCCCCACCCCCTGGCCCAGGGCATAATTTGCCTCCTGAATGCTCCCAGGCCCTGCTCAGGGGTCTATGCACTCTCCCTTTATTTTTGAGCAATTCATTCACGTGTAATTCCTCCAATCTTATTCAGAAATATTTTCTATGGCTTTGTTGTTTGTAACTGTAGATAAGTATGTGCTTTTATGACCCTGTCTGGTGGAAATCTTACCCATAAGTTGCAAGTCTTGTGAGAAATTTGGGGAAGCAAGATAGAGAATGGGGAGCTTGCAGGACACATAAGGAAAAATTGGTTTAAAAAGCAAAAATACTAGTGCTTTAGATGTCAGAAACATGTTAACTCATATTTCCAAAATTAATGAATAAATCTTCCTTCAAAGATACATAGAGTTGGGGTGCCTGGGTGGCTCAGTCAGTTAAGGTTCTGCCTTCAGCTCAGGTAGGGTCCTGGGTTCTAGCCCTATGTTGGGCTCCCTTCTCAGCAGGGAGTCTGCTTCTCCCTCTCCCCGCTGAGGCTCTCTTCTGTGCTTTCTCTCTCTTAAATACATAAAATCTTAAAAAAAAAAGATACATAGTGATGACATGGCAGTTTTTACTGTAAGTCATGTTTCCAGTCCTTGGTAGAGATAATCAGAAAAAACTCTTTGGAAAAGTAAAGCCTCTGATAATTTGCTTTATTTTATGATATTTAATTTAACAACTTTTCCCTAGTACTTTAACATTTGTGTGTCTGTGCGTGTGTGTTTGAACATTTGTGCTGCTTTATTAGTAGGCTTCCTGGCTACCACAATGCTTTCAGATGAAAAATGGAAGTGTAAATTATTTATATAATTTATTTTAGTAAATGAAAATTAAAATAATAAATTAAGGAAAGTACATGTAAGTTTAGATATTTCATATGTTCTATTATGATAATACAGGCATTATTGCTGGACTTTCATCAAGTAACTTTAAGACTAAAAAATTAGAAATAAGATAAAAATGTACCAGATTTTCTGTTGCATTTATACATAGAACTTTATAACAAAACAATAATTTTGCTGAATACTACATTTTTTAAAGGAAAACAAGATTTTTAAAAAAATCTTAGTTTCTTAGCATCATATAGATATTCAAAACTGCTTTTGATAGTTATGAAACAGGAATCTCTAAGGCCTCAGGATTTCTTTCTAATTAGTACTTTGATTCCATAGAAGGATTTCATGTTTCTGCCAGTGTATAGCAGACATGAATTTCAAGAGATACTGAAGGAGCTTCTGGTGGACAATTAAGTGATTCAGTTTTTAGAATTTTGTCAACACAAAACTTGCAGTATCTGTCTTATATAATCAAAACATAAGTGATTTTTTTTGAAAATCTGATGCAGTATGTAAAATGCTATCTTAATTGTCTACTGGAGCTTGGGATTTTCCACATGTAGCTACTTAACAGGAAACAATATATCACTCAGACACATTGGGTAGCTAAGTTGTACCTGGAATACCTGTGGCAATAATAATAAGTAGTGGATAGAAATAATGTGCTCATATTATCATATGTATAATAAAATTACTGAATAGAGATAATGTTCTTATCTTACGTACATAATATATATGTTACTGCAAAAAGATATACAATATTCTTAAGGGTTAAAAGAGTTTCTAGTATAGAGGAAGCTGGTTCAGAGATGCTTGATATAACCTATAACATAATATGGACATTTTCAAAGGCTTCTTCATGTAAATTTAAACAAGCAGGAGGAACTGGCTCTTATTATGAGTTAATGGAGTTAATGAAGGAAACATATTATGTATACATTTTCAAATTGGGTAAATGTGAGATGCAGTATTTCCCATAAATTAAAACAAAATAAAACAAATTAATCATGTTTCTCAGGATTTCAAAATCTAATTAATTTTGTTCAAACACTATGTACTCAGCTACTATCAAATAAACCTTTTCATATTTACAATAGCAATGCATCTCAAAATGTATCACAAGGTTATCATCATTATTTGTGACCTGGTCAAAACCTAATGGGCTGTCCATGAGCTCATCCATTAAGCCCTCTGTGACTCAGTTTTCTTTGCTATAAAATCAGCAAATTGGATCAGATGATGCCTTACTTCCACAATCTGACACAATTTACAGAGTGGTCTTATTGAATGAGGAACATGGGCTCTTGGCGATTCTGAAATATGTTGAATTTGGCAAGTAATTCAAACTTCAATGAGACTTGATTCATAAACTCTGAAATGGGAATAATAAAGCAGGTAATGAAATAACAAACACATGTTGAATTCGATTTATTTTTAATGAATTATCTGATTTAGGACTCATAGAAACCTTAAAATGGGAATATGGTTATCACAATTTTGAAAATGAGATTTGAAGAGTATCTAATTGCCCTCTTATTAAATGTCCCAGTAATAAATTAACTTTCTCTCTGGCTCAAAGTAATTCTTTCACTAAACCACAAGACCCCTTCCTCTCCTAACAGAATCAAATCAAGTCAAAGTGCTTTACAACTGTAATTCACTATTCAAATATTAATATTAAAAATATTAAAAATTCAAATATTAATAATGATGATTTATGCATAGAATAGTTGTATCCACAGTACTAAGTATATTTCTAATGATGCAACATTTTCAAATTGCAGTTTATAATGTCAGGATTCCTAAATCATCAAATATAACCCAACTTATGAAGGGTTTCTGTATCAATAAGGTATTCTATATATTAAAATAATATACTAAAAATAATAGATCAAATGCTGGCATCCAAACATCTTTCTACTTATACCGTTCTTTTAAGGTTATACTTCAGAAGTAATTTATAAGTTATGGTAATTTAGTAGAAACCTGAATCAAAAAGGGCTTGTATAAGACTTCCAAGTGCTTCAAAAGGAATTATACTTTGGAATTTTTAACTATGCTCATATGATATGCTGTGTAAATGTCACATACTGTTAGATGTGTGACAGTGAATAAAATGATCAAGTAATATAAATGAAAAATATCAGCTTCAAATCAGCAGTAGTAAGTAACCAATCTGGAACACCAGATGGAGAATTAACTGCAATTCAATTATCTATATTAAAATGACTCCTAGGTGCAATTGAAAAAGATACAACATAAAAAAAGAGAAATTGACCATATGTAGCTTGTAAAAAAAAAAAAGATTTGTCAATGCAAAATGAATGATTGTTGTACATAAGGCATTTGTTTTGTCATGGGAGATATTTATGAGTATGATTCTAGTCACATTGTATTACTATTGTGAAAAAGACATTGTACTGTTCTGGTAAATTTGTGATTTGTCCTATCCTAATTAAAATAGTTACACAAGGAGAAGATATTTTTATATAAAACAAGTTTTGTTTCCTTACATATTGCATTTGAATTGTATAGTGATGAAGTGTTACTGAAGTAGAATTCATAGGAAAAGGAGCGAATATATACCATATAAATATGGTAGAGAATATTTGGAATCCTTGTAATCAGAAAATTCAAGCTGAAGCAGCAATGAGATGTTTTTTATTGCCTATCACATAGATAAGGATAATTAAATTGATAGTGTCCAATTGTAGTGTGGGTGTGGGGAAATTGGGACTGGTATAAAATTAATGGAAGTATGAATTTACAGCATATCTGAGAGCAGTTTGGAAGTAATGAACATATTTTAACATGCTCATTTACTTTGGATCAGCAACTCCAGTTCTGGGAAGCTGTCTGTCAGAAGTATGCTTAATTACCCACAGTGATGTACGTACAGAGGTGTTTGTTGTAGCAATATTTATAGCGGGTAATGCTTTGAAAAATCTGGGTTATTTCCTGGTATTGGTGAATATTTTAAAATACAAGTTAATAGAAGAGGTCTAAGATGGCAACCGAGGAAGACCCTGAACTCACCTTCTCCCAGAAACAAACCAAATTCATAGCTATAGATGGAATAAATCCCACTGAAAAAGAACTAAAAACTAGCTAAACAGCTCTCTTCACAGCAAGGGATATCAAAGGGCCACATCTAGATGGCAGGAGAGGCAGAGACATGATCTCAAGCTGTGGGATGGGGTAGCCGAGGGATCTCAAGCATCCTGAGCCTCTCCTTAAGGTATGAGGGGCTTGTGCCCCACATTGGACACCCCAGCCCTTGGTACCTGCACTGGAGAGAAAAGGCCCCCCAAATCTCTGGCTTTGGAAACCAATGGGTTTCATATCTAAGAGACTCTGGGGACTGTGGGAATCTGAGAAATTTCTTTTGAGGAGATCATGTATGGACTCAGCTATCACAGGACCCAGTACAGAGGCAGCAGTTTGGGAGGGGACTTGATTGTATATGAAGGAGATTCATTTAAAGAAACTACTGGAGGGACAGGAATGGTTGGGACTTTCTTTGGGGATGGAGGTGCTAGTGAGCGCCATTTTTGCACTCTCCCTCTACCTTGCTAGAGCAGGCAGGCACATCTGATGCCACAAGCTTCCTGCCTCAGTGCTCTTTCC
Organism: Ursus maritimus; assembly: GCF_017311325.1. Classification (NCBI taxonomy): domain Eukaryota; kingdom Metazoa; phylum Chordata; class Mammalia; order Carnivora; family Ursidae; genus Ursus; species Ursus maritimus. Next base: position 56,565,134 of record NW_024424452.1, read on the forward strand.
TGCCTCGGTAAAGTTAAGAGTGTGCCCTGCCCTGGTGGTGGGGGCACAGTCCACAGAAGGGACACCTCTTGGATTGCCTGGCCCCGGTGGCTAGAAGAGCTTGTGTTTCTGGGCCCAGAAGACCGTAACAATCAGAAAGACAGTGAAACAGGCTACCATACCTAGGGCACTGCACAGACAATGGACTAGAGCACACATCCCTTCTGCCTGTGTAAAAGGTCCATCCACCTGTCCTGGAGCTTCAACCCCAGGGACAAGGTTCAGGATTGCCACACTTAGAGGCTTCGGAGTTGCTCTCAGAGAACATAAGGAAGAAGACACCATCCTTGAGACTTCTCTTGGCCTCACCACAGCTTCCTGGAAAGGGACTTATGCAATCATCTGAAACACTGATTTTTGCAACTGATGCCAAGGAGACAACATCAAATCTCCTTGCCTGGAAATGAGCAGGACCCATGATTGTGGTCACACAGGACTGTATATATTTGTATACTTCACAAACTGCTGCCCAAATATCTGGTTTCCAATCAGCTCTGAAACTAGGTGCTGACTGTGGTCGCTTCCTCTGGAACACTGGGTGGGTCTTGGCATGCCCTCAACAACAGGGAATAAATCAGGTGGCTTAGGCAATCACAAAGGTTCAAGAGGCAACCAAGAGCTAGGTCACAAAGCCACTCCTTTAAGACTGGGAGAGGTTGCTGTTTCACTCATGCAAGAGACAAACAGCATCAAGCAAAATGAGCAATCTGTTCCGAAAGAAAGAACAACACACCCTAGACAGCCTACTTCCAGCAAATTTCTGAAGGCAGAATTCCAGCAAGTTCTGCCAGTGCAGCATCACAGCAAGTTTTCTGACCTCCAATGAGCCAAGGCCCTGCCCTCTCCAACAAGGTAGGATCTCAGTCCTGATGTTATGGTGGGGGGAGGGTATCTTTGCCCCCTATCTCAACTCTAGGGGACTCCTGTTACTTCAACCTACCACCACAGTTCATAATTTTTCGATGTTAAACTTTCCCTGTTCAAATTACTGCATATTTTTTTATTTCTTCTTTGGAGCCAAATTGACAAGAGTTTTGTTTGAGCTTTAGGAGTTAAGGCCTAATTGGAATGGATTAAAGAGAGACAGGGAGATGAAGAATTGGAGAATTGAGTGTGAATAACTCTTTTGAAGGGGTGCCTGGATGGGTCATTCGGTTAAGTGTCTGCCTTTGGCTCAGGTCATGATCCAAGGGTCCTGGATCCAGTCCTGCATCAGGCTCCTTGCTTGGCGGGGAGCCTGCTTCTCCCTCTGCCTGCCGCTCCCTCTGCTTGTGCTTGCTCTCTCTTTCACAAATAAATACAATCTTTTTAAAAAATTAAAAAAATAAATAACTTTTGAGGAAAAGTGTTTTACTATAAAGCGGAGCAAAGAAGCGTACATAAGACAGAAGAGAGTAATAGTCCAAACCACAGAATTTTTTTTTTTATTTTTAGGATGGGAGAAATGACATCACTAACCATAGTGCTACAGTGAAGACTCACAACCACTTCTTTCATAATTCAAATATTTGCATCAAGATATTGATGTGGCAGAAAAAAATTATGTTTATTGAAATTGAATGCATATTCCCCATGTGTATATAATTAGAATATTCATCTATATATGTCAGAAAAAAGTAAAATGTTTAGGCAATTCTCTAGATAACTAAAGTAAAAAATATCATGAATACTGAAGCCACCTGGATGAATAATTCAAAGGTGGTATAAATTCTATGGGACCAGGGACACTCTGGTTGGTAACTGCTGTGACCTAAGACCTAAATGGGGAGACACTCGGTAGATACCTGATGGATGAGTGGAAACAGGTTTTGATCTTCTCTTATGTGCTCCCTCATCAGGATGCCTTGGAGACTTCATGTTTTGACAAAAATATCCAAATTGGTATAAAATATCCAAATTAAACCACAATAAATAAAGTCAATATCTTGGCATGTTTAAGCACCACTGTGAAACTTATTTTACTGTAAGGATGAAGATTTAAACTTGACATTTAATATACATATATATTAATATATATGCTATTTAACTATATTCTGACATGAAAAAATGAAGGATGGAAGAAGGCCCTTTATTAGCATACATGACATATTATTCTATTAATAAAATGACAGCACAAATAAAAAGGAATATGTATAGGCTATTTATATTTAATAAATATATATATTTATTCACATATATTCGTATGTAGCTTTGACAAACAGAGCATTTAAATTTAAGTTTGTACAGAAAGATTTTTATCATAAAGGTGTTAGGATCTTTATAAACTTTATATCCATAAGCAAGTTTTATAAAGATTACTTCCAGTTTAATAAACAGAAGTATGAGTTTTGATCAGAGTGACACTGTGTCAATGAAATGGGGAAACATATACTAAATGTTTTCAAAGCTAAATAAATAATATTTGGTAGAGAAAGGCATGGCTTTCACCAGGTCAATAACAGCAAGGGGTGAGTAAGCAATGCAGCTGATTGCCCAAGACATGGAAACCATTCTCCTAAAAGCTCTGGACGATTTTGTGGATAATTTTAGAGAACAGTTTTTTTTTTAATTATTATTTTAGGTAAAATAACTCAGCTAATTTTAAAAGAGAGTTACTGAAAGGTATATCACATATCTCATCATCTTCTTCACTAAAGAGTGAGGGAATTACTAATTTGTTCATTTTAGACACTTTATCAGAAGAATAAGTATTTCTGAAAGCATATCTGTTCAAACAAAAAGATATTCTGTATTTGGATACTTTTAGTGGGAAAGTAAGTTATATTAATTTTGTAAATAGTGATTCTTGTTTCTCAGCTTTTTCTTGTAATCTACTAATGTAAACACCCAACAAAATGTATCACAATGAAATCTGGACTTGCTATTTAAATGTATTCCATGTCATTTCCAAAAAAAATTTACCCCCCCTGTTTTTGTCTAAGCCACCAAAATGTCTTACCTGAACTCATCATTAACCTTCTAATTAACCTTCGTATTTTCTCCTTTGTCTCGTACTGTCCAGCCTCACTACAGCTGTCAAATTTATTTTTAATATAGATGTCAAATCATGTCAATTCTCTGCTCAAAAAAAATTGCCATCTCTCTGAATCAAATCTAAAATCCTAATATGACTTAAAAGACTGCAAGATCTTAGTTGCCCAATCTCTCTGTCCTTATGTCTTACCAATATTCCCCTTACAAGCATAGGTGATCTCTTCCCAGTTCCAAAAACACAAAAATTGTCCTCATCCTTAGGGCCACGACACTTACTGTTGCTTTAGGCTGTGAATCTTCTCCTTTACAAATATCATCATAATCTCCTCTTTCACTTCAGTCAAGTGTCTGCTCAAAAATAATCTTACCAAAGAAATCTCTCCTGAAATAGCAATACCATTCTCCTTCCACATCACTCTTTTTTTTCTTAGAAGCCTTTATTAGACTTCCTGTCCCCTATCATTCTTTCAAATGGTTTTTTAAAATATCTTATGGTTTATTTATTTATGTTTATGTATTATTGTCAGGTTTAAATCTTCATGAGACCAGAGACTATTCCCAGTACATCAAATAAGATCTCAAAAACAATAGATCTTTAATTTATATTAGTTGGCTAAATAAATTAATTATTTTCCTGTTTCCTATTTCATTGGAATTTACTTTGCCAAGGGATACATTAAAATTGTTACTCAAGGGGCACCTGGATGGCTCAGTGGTTTAAGTGTCTGACTCTTGGTTTCTGCTCAGGTCATGACCTCAGGGTGGTGAGGTTGAGCCCCTGCCAGGCTCTGGGCTCAGTGCGCAGTCTGTTTGGAGTTTCTCTCTCCTTGTCCCTCTGCCCCTCCCCACCAGAATAAATAAATAAATCTTTTAAAAAAACTGTTACAAATAACATGTTTTCGTTTACTCGGGATCTCAAATAAATTATAGCAGGTTAAAGGGCACTAAGCAGTAAGATCTAAAGGAAGTCAATATCAGATACAAAGGAAATATTAAAGCCTTTACAAGTTCAGTTTTTGTATATGGCATGAGGTAGGGATCAAAATTTATCTTTCCCTTTATGAAAACAATTGTTCTAGCACCAGTTGGAAAGTTTTTCTCTTTCCTATTAATTTCTGTTGGCTCCAAAATAGATCGTCATATAAGTGTGTGCCTGTTTTATGACAGTCTCCTCTGTTCATAGCTGTCTTGTCTATCATTTTGCCTGTAGTATAGAGGTCTGTTGCTGTGGCTTCATATTAAGTTCTAAAATCATTAAACATAGTAAGTTTTAAAGTAACTCTTGGTCTTTTTCAATAGTTAAAATATTTAAACTTTCTGTATAAATTTTAGAATCTGCTTACCAATTTCTATTTAAAAATCCTGCTGTGGATTGTGTTGGATCTGTGGATTAATATGCAGAGAAATGACATCTTAACAATATTTAGTTCCTGTCTAGTCTCTTGGAAATATTTTCTAGTTCTTAGTGTCTAAGTGTTACATATTCTGCATTAAATTTATTCCTAAGCATCTTAGATTTTTTGACCTCTTGTAAATAGAGTTTTAAATATTTATTATTTCTTACTGTACAGAGAAACAGACTTGATTTGTGTATATTAGACTTGTACTCTGCTACATTGCTAAATTCACCTACTAATGATAATAACTTTTTAAATATTCCTTAGTATTTTCTACATAGCAAACCCTGCCAGGGCTATGTCTAGGGACAGAAACATTTAGAATATTTTATTTCCAAAACTTATCCATTTTATCTCTTTTTCCTTATATATTTTAATAGCTTGGGCCTCCAGGAAAGTATTGAATAGAAATGGAAAAGTAGACATCCATGTTTGATTTCTATTTTTAGGGAGAAATTGTGCAATATTCCACCATTAAATATGAAGTCAACTGTAGGTTTTCATAAGTGCTGTTCATCATATTGAGGGAGTTCCCTTGTATTCTTATTTTGCAATTTCCTTTTTAGGTAATTCACTTTCTTTTTAATTTTGTCAAACAATTTTCCTATGTCAATTAATATAGTTTATCTAGTTTATTTCCAATATTCTGTTAGTATGGCATATTACATTCACTGAATTTCAAATTGAGAATCAAGGTTAATGTATTATGTTTTTATATGTTGTTACATTTTCCCCTTTATGCTTTATTAGGATGTTTGCACTTATGTTCATATTGAATATTGGACAGCAATATTATTTTCTTGGCAGATATAAATATTAGAACATTGCTATTCTCATAAAATGAGGAGGAAACATTCCTTCATCTGGACCTGGTGCTTTCATTCTGGGATGGTATTGATAAATTCAATTTCTTAAATATATATATAACTATTAAAATATTCTATTTGTTATGTTGTCAATAATTTTCTTCATTTCATTTAGTTGTTGAATTTATCATTCATTCATTCAAAATATTGCTTTTTTGGTCATTTTAATGCCTCTGAAATTTTAGTGTTATACCTCTTCCATTTCTAATACTGGAAATTTGCATAATTTATTTCATTCTTGATCAATCTTGCTAGATATTTGTGTATCTTATTAATATTTGCAAAGAGTAAAAATTTTTGCTTTCCTACTTTGAAGTTTGCCTATTTTCTTTTTTTTTTGTTATTAAAGATTTTATGTATTAATTTATTTGTCAGAGAGAGAGAGAGCACACAAGCAGGGGGTAGCGGCAGGCAGAGGGAGAAGCAGGGTCCCTGCTGAGCACAGAGCCAGACACAGCACTCAATCCCAGGACCCTGGGATCATGACCTGAGTTGAAGGCAGACACTCTACCAACTGAGCCACCCAGGTGCCTGCCATTTTCCTGTTTTCAATTCATATTTATTTTTGGTTTTATCTTAATTAATTATTAATTTCTTATGTCTTAATTTTCTTTTTTATATTTTGTCTATAATTTGCCCATTTAGTGTAAGTAAACTTTAGACCATACATTTATTTTCCAGTATAAAATTTAATGCTATGCCTTAAACACTGAATCAGCTGCATTCCATGAACTTGATATCTTATATTTTCCTATCTGTGAGAGCCAATTTCTATTTTCTCTTTTAATTCATTATTTGATATGCAAACTAATTGGAAGTTGCTGTTTATTTTCCAAAAAAATGTTTAATTTTCTGTCTCTCATATTATTGACTTCTAATTTATTTCTGATTTGGATACAGAATACATTCTGTAAGATTTTTATATTTCAAACTTCTTAAAACTTATATAATTCAACATATAGTCTACCTTGCTTAGTGCTCCATGTGTACTTATAAAGACTCTGTATTCTTCAGCCATCGGTTGTGGTTATTTACAAATGTTGACTAAGGCAGTTTGGTTGACAGTGTTATTCAGATTTTACATAGTACTGATACATTGTTCAATTTTTATATGAATTATTAACGAAATGTGCAATTTGCAATTCTGATTGTAAATTTGACCACCCTCCCTTTATTCATGTCCTATTTAAGTAACATATTTTTTTACCCCTGGCGTTATAGTTATAAATGTTCAAGATTAGATCTTTTTGATTAGTTAAATTCTTCATCATTATGAACATTTATCATTTATCATTATCATTTATCTTTACAAAATCCTCTTTTTTTATGTCCAGATTTCTATTTCCACTATTTGCATAATATACCTTTTTAATCCTTTTACTTTCAACCTACATGTATCTTGATTTTTAGGGAGCATTCTTTGCGGAAGTATGTAGCACTACAGGCCTACCTCAAGAAGCAAGAAAAATCTCAAACGACCTAACCTTACAAGTAAAGGAGCTAGAAAAAGAAAAAAAAAAAAGCCTAAAGCCAGAAGAAGAAGGGAAATAATAAAGATTAGAGTAGAAATAAGTGATATAGAAACAATAGCAACAACAACAAAAACACAAAAAAGTACACACACAAAACCCCACAATAGAACAGATCACTGAAACTAGGATCTGGTACTTTGAAAAAAAAATTGCAAAATTATAACCCCCTAGCCAGACTTATCAAAAAGAAAAGAGAAAGGACCCAAATAAATAAAATCACAAATGAGAGAGGGGATCGCAACCAACACCAGAAAAACACAATCATAGAGAATCTTATGAAAAACTGTATGTCAACAAATTGGACAACCTAGAAAAATGGATAAATTCCTAGAAACATACTACCAAAACCGTAAAAGGAGAAAATAGAAAACTTGAACAGACCAATAAACAGCAAAGAAATTGAATCGGTAATCAAAAATCTCCCAAAAAACAAAAGTCCAGAGCCAGATGGCTTCCCAGGGAAATTCTATATCAAAAATTTAATGAAGAGTTAATACCTACTGTTCTCAAACTATTCCAAAAAAAAAAAGAGAGATGGAAGGAAAGCTTCCAAACTCATTCTATGAGGCCAGCATTACCCTAATACTAAACTAAGTATTTTATTGTGAAAGAATATTATTATGCTATTATTATTATAAGAACAATTGTGGTGTAGCGAATAATAGTGCGGTAGTCCTAAAGTCTTGAAGGAAAGCCTGCAGATGATTACTACAAAGGCAGTGTGTCACATAATAGTATGGAATGAATTTCAAGGGAGTGTGTGTGTATGTGTGTGTGTGTATGTGTGTTTGTGTGTGTGTGTGTGTGTATGTGTGTGTGTAAGAGAGAGACAGATTTTAAGGTAAAAATGTAATTAATATTCATCTCTGAGTTTATTTCTTATAAAGAGAGAAAGGAGAGGAAATTCCCATACTCATGCACAAATAGACAAATCAGTTAGCAGCATATGGAAATCAGTCTGTGAGCAATCCACGCAGAGAAACTTTTGCATTCACAGGAGTGTATCATTCTTCCAATTTTCCCATGCTGTTGTAATCAAGAATCCATTAATTGCCAAATTTCAGTGGGGTCCCTTCAAAATCTGTAATGTAAAGTTTTAGTGCTAAGTAAAAACAATATTAATCATTATCCTCATAGTGCAAGGGAAATAAATTTTAATAATTTATTAGATTCCTAAGTAAGAATTAAGCCCGGAAGCTATTTTTTTAGTGATAATAGAATTAAAATAATATGACAGTGCATCTATGTTTCTTACATCACTTTGTAATTATACAGCCAGTCTTAAAGATTAGCTTTCTTCCTCAGAACACATATTTAAAGTCCATTAAGCTTACTATTCAACTTACTGAGCCTCACAAAGTCCCAGATGCCTACATGCTTTGTCCCTGCAACTTTCAAGCATTTTTTTTAACAATATGGCTGGAGGGCAATAATTTCATGGTAATAGTTTTTGGGTCACGAATTTTATTAAAATGGTAATAAACAATGCAATGTACGGAAGGCTTTGTTGTCCAGAGTAGTCTTCTTATTTGAAATAACACAGTTTTATGCATAGAGCAGGCAAGTTAAGTCAACTATTGAAAATCTGCTCTCCAAATATATAGCTAGGAACTTTTTTTTTTAAAGATTTTATTTATTTATTTGACAGAGAAAGAGACAGCCAGTGACAGAGGGAACACAATCAGCAGGAGTGGGAGAGGAAGAAGCAGGCTTCCCAGCGGAGCAGGGAGCCTGATGCGGGGCTCAATCCCAGGACCCTGGGATAACGCCCTGAACCAAAGGCAGAAGCCCAACGACTGAGCCACCCAGGAGCCATAGCCAGGAACTTCTTTAAAGACCTTTTGTAAAACATCATCTTTGTGTACAAATTCATTGAGAATTGAATTCATCTCAAATTAGAATAATTCTTGAACTAATTTCTATTACTTTTATGCCAGCCACTCAAGTTTGCATTCATAACTGATATGAGGGCAACAGCAACCAAATGATGTACAGATGACATAGTTAAGCTTCAGTTTGAACCTTAGGAGATTATAAGTGAGGTGATATTGATTGACAATTGTCTAGGAAAAAATATCTCAATTCCTACTTTACCATCACACCTGCCCTGTGTGTGGTTGCAAAGACAGCAACACTTACATGGAACAAGAGGAAATGAGGATCAATGTTCCACTTGATTAATTCAACTGAAAGAGTGATAGCACAAAGTCCTGAAAAAAGTTGGAGTAGATCATTTTTATGTCATTAATAGAGCTAAAAAGGAGTCAGTATTTCTCTTGAAGCCTGGATTTAAACCTTTTAATTTTATTCCTTTACTTCTGTTGTGTACTGTTCAAACTTGAAGCAATTTATACAATTTCTGGATGTGCATGGTAGTACAAGGACTGAGGTCAAGTTGGGAGGAATAGAAAAAAAAAGAAAGGTGAGAGGAGATGAAAAGATGAAAATTACAGTGAAAGAAAGAGAGAGGGGAGAGAAATCAGTTTACAGATTCAGCAACATGAAGAGACAAATAAGTGATTTTTAGCTTAGATGATGGTCTGGACTCTAAACAATTATATTAACAAAATCTCCTAAGGATTAAGCTAGAAGTGAAAGTACAGAAAGGAGCAGAGACAAATTGATTTTTTTATCTACACTTGTCTGAGTTCCTTGAGAATTTTGCAATGTAGTTATATACTTCCAATTAGTTGAGAATCAATAAATACTTTTTATATGAATGAATATATTTACCTAGCTGTTTCTAATTTATATATTATATAATTTAATGTTCCAATAACTCAGAAAGGTAGGCATTATTATTTTAACAGAGGAATAATTTGAAACTCACATGCAAAATATCATCAAGAGCTGTTAAATGGTAGATGTAAATTTCAAACTCAGGCCTGTTAGATTCCAAATCTGATGGCTTTCTTGTTTCCTATTATTATCTGCTCTGCCACTACTGTGCATCCTAGATAATCATCTTTGTGACTTTCACCTGCATTATTATACCGATTATACTACTTTAAAAATTTACTTACATACATAATCCATTGAATAATAGATATTATCCTAAAACACAGATGATTAAAAAGAAAAAAAGAAAGCTCAAGAAAATTAAAATACCGGGTTTTTCCCCAACTCAAAGCCAACCAGATAATACTTGAGTAAATGCTAGATTAGATTAAAAAGAAGTGGCATGTACCGTAAAGAAATATCCCTGTCAACAGTCAGTGAAGAGATATGGAAGGGTTCCCCAAGGAAATAATGGTGTTAGGATGAGAAGATACATATGGTTGAGGAAGGCAGTGGCAAAGAGAACTGGCTACATCTAAGGCAAAGCCTGAGCATTATCTATGATTCCAGAGAAAACAAAGTCATGCAAAGACCTGTTACACTTTCACTGTGGAAAATGTGGCTGGTGGCTGAGCCCAGATACATAGTCCACGGCCTTTAAACTATGTTCAGAAATCTGGACAAAATCTTGTGAGAAATGAAAAAATTTCAGAAAATTTTACATGGAAGTTTTGCAGAAAAGAATGAAGTGATCAGTTTGAATTTGGAAAATTACTCATGTTTTAATGTGGAAACTGGATTGAAGAAAAACGAGTTGATTCAAAGATACCAATTAGAAACAGTGAAAATCAAACTGAGAGAGGATATCATTTTGAATCAAAGGGATTGAGAGATTGGAATATACTGAGTAGACAGATTAGAGATATGTTGGGTATAAGTGAAAGATGGAGAAGAATCAAATTCCTGGCACTAAATAATCTTAAAACATCCTACTGTGTGATGGTATATTAAATTTTATAAATTAAACACTATTTGAATACACCATTTATAATTTTTTTGTATTTCCTATTTTCATTATTATAATGAGCATGCTAATTCTTAACATCTGCTACTATTTATATGCAAAATTTATTTTTCAAGATTTCTTTCTTATATGATTTTAATTATTTACAGAGTGCTTGAGATGCAAAATTGGAATACCTTAATGATTTTTCAGCTTTTTAGTTGATAAAAATCATATATATACTCTTCTGTATACTGTTTTTCATTTATGTTATGACTCCATTTTCACTTCTTACTTGTGGCAAGAGTGTCTTGGTCATTTAATCAGCATATTATTAAAAAAAGAAATTCCTGCTTAAATAGTAACTACATTGAAATAAATTTATGGGAAGATTACAATAAAGAAAAAAGTATAGTCTTCTGTAATAATTTTAATTGGTATTTCACAGTTGGTATCATGAAATATTCACATATAGAAATGCTTCAAACTAAAATATACAAATTTTTTGAAAATTTGCCATATAATGTGATTTGGTCAAAGTTAAAAATATTTACAGAGACCAGGAAACACTGCCTATTCAACTATAAATGTTAAATAGAAAAACAAGAGTTAGTAGTAAAATAAAGAAAAAATATGCAAACTTACATGAACCTCGGTATTGAAAGTCAGTCACATGAATATAGAGAGAATACATCTTTTGTCTTTTTATATTTTCATCCAGATTACATATTATACTATGACAGATATTGGTAGTTGTCATGTCAGTCCTTTCACTAATGAAGGGACTTTTTTTTTTAAAGATTTTATTTATTTATTAGAGAGAGAAAACACAAGCAGGGGGATGGCAGACAGAGGGAGAAGCAGGCTCCCTGTTGAGCAAGGAGCCCAATGTGGGGCTCAAACCCAGGACCCTGGGATCATGACCTGAGCTGAAGGCAGACACTTAACCAACTGAGCCACCCGGGCATCCCATGAAGGGACTTTTACATGGAAGAGGAAGTATAGTCTACACAAAATGTTTTTGAAAGAAATAATTTGGCATGGAAATGGATGACAGGGGGATTTGCATATTATTAATTTTCTACCTTTTGTTAAATATTAGTTGTAGTTTGCAGTAAGGAAGTAAATTTGTAAATAAGACCACATCTATCCTTAGGAAACTTTAGCAGGGAATATAATTAAGCTTAGTCACAGTTTTAATAAAAATGTAGCTTGCTTTCTTTATGAATTTTGTCATTGATTGTATTAAAAGAAAACACAAATTATTATTCCCACTGATTCAAAACAAATTATAAGTGTTTTTAAGGCACCAGCACATTCTATTTTGTATCAGACACTGTAAAGAATGAAAATAGGCTTTAAAAGTATGATCCTTGACTTCCAAATGCTGCAAATTAAATACGGTCATTTTAGGAAAGATTATATGCAAGAATGTACAAAGATGGTTCTAACAGCAAGATGAGGGTTATTCATGAATTGTTCTGGTGAATTTATCCCTTAATTTATATTTTTAAAGTACCCAAATAGAAATATTCTTTTTCTCTCTAAATGCCTTAATCAATTCTGATCCATCACAATGAATGTGAATATAATGTATCCAGTTGCTTAGCCTAAAATTATTGACTAATTTTGAATTGGTTTCTATAAAATACTTCCCAGATTTGCTAAATCAGTAATTCCTTTTGACTTTTCCTCTGCATACATCCCAAATTCAACCACCTCTATTCATATCTGGCCTAAAATACTGTAATAGTTTTTTTAACTGATCACCCCAAGCATTTTCATTCCTCAAAGCCAATTTTACCCTGATCTTGAATCTTTCTTTCTAAACATAAATAATATTATATCCAACATGAGTTAAAAACCTCCATGGTTTTTCATACGCTCAGAATAAAATCCAACTTCCTTACTATAGCATACAGGACTTGTTTGGCTCTCTGACCTTATATCTGATCTTATCTCCCGTCATTCTCTTCCTTCTTTATTCTGTCTCTAGAAACACAGCATTTCTTTCAGTTCCTTGACTATACCAAAGGCTACCCTCAAGTCTAATCCAAAGAGTTATCATTTGCTATTTCTTGTTTCTGAAATGTTCTCCCAGATTCTTCCATTTAGTTAGTATTCTGCTCAACTTTGACTCTTTCAGAGAAGACTTTCCTGACCACCGTATCAACGAGTAGTGTATCTACTTTTAATCTCTAACTTTATACCATGCAGTATTTTTCTCTAGTGCAATTATCACTGCTACCTGAATAAGATTATAGAACATTTTCACCTGCTATAGTTTACTTACTAAAAAGTAAGCTCTGTGAAGGCAAAAGCTATTTTTTTTTTCATGAAGAAAAGTTCTGAAAAGTGCTCAGAAAACACGGTTGGACAAATTAATAAGTGAATAAAATCTGCTGACAACTTATTCTTTTAGGTGAATTAGGTAAATCCACATAAAAATATATTGAACAAATAAATGGTCTTGTGTTTGTATAAATTCAGACTGAGCAGTCCACTTGAATAAAGGTAGTAACATTGATTCTTTTTAAAGCTGATGAAAACAAAGACAGAATGTTAAATTATTTGAAAATTATAATTCTAATTGTATTTCACAATGTAATATATTTTAAGAAGGTATTTTCTGGCTTTTTGTTTTTGTTGATTAGGTAGAACCCAGGATGGTAGGATTTTGTGAAGTTTTCTACAGTAGTGGTCTTTGTATGTTTAGAACTCCTTTACTCCCATGCAATTTTATGGAGTTGAACAGAGAAAATTAAAGTTACATATCCTGAAAGAAATCTATCTTTAGCAGAAAGTTCACTACTATAGTGGGAAGGAGTTTAAAACTTATCTGCCTGAAAAATGATGTATAAAATAATCATTTCCACTGTAAAACTGTCAAAAAATTTTTAATTCAACTCACTTGCAAATAATTGAGTATGCATACATTGAATTGTTTCTTAAAAACAAACAAACAAACAACTACTTTATTTAAAAAAAAAAGACAAAAGGGGCACCAGGGTGACAGTCTGTTGGGCGTCTGCCTTTGACTCAGGTCATGATCCCTATTGAGCAGGAGCCTGCTTCTCCCTCTCCTCCCTGCTTGTGCTCTCTGTGGCTATCTCTCTCGCTCTCTCAGATAAATAAATAAAATCTTAAAAAAAAATAAAATTTAAAAAAGACAAAAATGAAAACAAAAACCCTCATGAGCAAAAGTTCAGTAATGGTGGCAATAAACACAGAGTTGTTTTAGACCATTTAACTTCACTCACTCAGGCAGGAAAGAAAAAACATTTCATAACTCCTATTTTGTATAAATATATTTTCCATAGTACATTTTAATGCATTATTGCATTTCTTCTTCAAAGGGAGTTTTGGGAAGGTAGGATATAAATAAGATCTGAAAAGGCCCCAAGTGATGACATCTGCAAGTGGGTTTGGAATCTTTAGCAGTAGGAAAAGGCAATAGATCAGCTGTCTCTGAATAAACCTGCACTGTGCTTTGTGAAATGACTAGCATCTCTACCTCACTGGTAAATTTTTTTGACCCTGTACTCACTTGGGTGTACTGCCGTTCTTTGAGATTCAAGACAACAAAGTACAGTCTCCTATGTTTTCTGAGAGTGAAGATAATGGTAATGATCACAAAGATAGCAACATAGTTACCATCATAATCATTGTAAATATAATAGAGATTCCAAACTACTTCTGAAGTTTTTTTTTTTCATTATGCCAGAAGCTTGTAAAGGTGCTACATTGTTTGCAATAAAATTTAGAAAGGGGCTTAATTTCAGCTCTGTAGTAAAATCCTTACATAACCATCATCTGTTAGTCTGTATATAATTTAAAACATTCCATAATACATAAAGATTTTGAAGATTAGAGCAGTAAACTTACAAGGTTCTATCCTGACGATGTGTATTTTTATATATTTTGATATGCTTTTCAAATTACAGTATTATAACATTTTTGTGGTATGCAGGTGACTATGCTCAATTCCATGCTTAAGCACAATAAAACGATAGCATGCTCTTCTAACTATGTTTTTTATTACATTGATGGTTTCATAGCTCATGATTATTTGGCATTTCCTAATGTACATATTTTGCAAGCAATTATATTAGAATTCTTCTAGACTAAATATTTTAAACTGTATAGAAACATTAAAAACTTTCATCAGTGCCCATTTACTCTAAAACCTTATTAAGTTCCAATCTTGATAAAATTGGCAAAAGAACAGGTACAGATATGCATAAGATTTTTCCTTGAGAAACATGGGGAAAAAACTTTCTATTTTATGTTGATTTGAAAGACATTTACAGGTACATTAAATTTTATCTTCAACATAAACCAGGGTATCAGATTTCTGTTCTATGGTCCAAGGACAGACTCTGAAGCAGATTGCCTATCTTGAAATTCTTCTACTATCATTTGCTATATGTGAAGCTTTCACTGCATTTCTTAACTTTCCTGTGCCTCAAATTCTCACATGCTTTAGAGAAAGATAAGAAAAGAAGAGAAAAGAAAGGAAAAGAAAAGAGAAGGAAAGAGAAGAGAGGAGAGGAGAGGAGAGGAGAGGAGAGGAGAGGAGAGGAAGGAAGGAAGGAAAGAAGAGAGGGAGGGAGTGAGGAAGGAGAGAGAGAAAGAAAAAGAAAGAAAGAGAGAAAGAAAAAAGAATGAAAAAAAAAGAATGAAAGAGAGAAGAAAGGAAAATAGGAAATAAGTGCATTTATCTGATAATACTGTGAGAGCAAAATGGATTGTGTTGAGAACTGGGCCTTATACATAGTGTGGACTATACAACTGTGTACTCCTCCCACTTCTATTACTATAAGGCAGAGATGACCATCACATTTTATGGGTGAGCAATTTTATGATCATAGAAATTATGACTTATTCAAAGTCAAATAGTTAATCCATTGCTAAGTAAATATTAAAATCTACATTTCACTTTAGTTGTGTAAAGTCAGTTTTTATGAAAGAAATTTTTCTCTGTATTTAATGAGATACTGAAATTGGCAATTAATTTCAATGATTTACCACAAGTGATTTCTCTATATTGTTGATCATTTATAAAGATTATCATTTTAAATTATATCAGAAAATACAATAGTCATCATGATATACAATCACTGTTAGAGCACAGGGGAGAAAGTTGAGAAGATATTCACAAAAGAAGTAGCATCAGGTTTATGTTGGATTATAAACTGATTAAAATTGGGATTTTAAATCAAATAAATGCCTTTTTATGCCATGCTTCTGCCACTGTCTATGAATGACTTTGGGCAAGGTATTTAACTTCTCTAAATCTTTGTTCTATCATCTGAAAAATGAAAATAACATAAACATATTCTTCATGTTGTGTTAACTAATTCAGTTGTCTTTCCCAGAAATATATTCATAATTGGATATCTAAACACGCCTGTGATATTTATTGCAGCATTATTTATAATGGTAAAAAGTGTCATTGAATATATGGATATATCTTTTTTTGATAGGGGAATAATATTTTTAAAAAATCTCTAAATAGGTTGAAGGGGATTGAGAGTACAATTACCATGATGAGCACCGAGTAATGTATGTATGTTCAAATGTATATTGTACTCCTGAAACTAATATAACACTGTATGTTAACTACACTACAATTAAAATAAAAGGCTTAATTAAAAAAAGAAAGTTAAAGGAAAAAATCTCAAGCAAACTAGGAAGAATTGTTGTTACTTAAAAAATAAAAACAAATCTATATTAAAAAACTTGCTTAAGTATTTCTTTTAAATTGAGAGACAGACCATAAAAGACTCTTACCTATAGGAAACAAACAGGGTTGCTGGAAGGGAGGGGGTGGGGGGTTGGGGTAAATGGGTGATGGACGTTAGGGAGGGCATTTGATGTAATGAGCACTGGGTGTTATAGGCAACTGATGAATCACTGAACTCTACCTCTGAAACTAATAATGTACTATATGTTAATTAATTGAATTTAAATAAAATAAACATAAATTTTAAAAAATTCTCAGAAAAAATAAGAGACAGGAAATAATGCTTACTTTCATCATCTTTATACAACTTTATACTGGAGAAGACTGGAGTTCTAGCAAATACAGTAAGACACAGATAAATAGATGATAGATAGATGATAGATGATAGATAGATAGATAGATAGATAGATAGATAGATAGATAGATAGATGATAGGCAAACAGACATAGAAATGGGGTGCCTGGGTGGCACAGTTGGTTAAGTGTCTGATTCTTGGTTTTGGCTCAGGTCATGTCATGTACTCATGGTCTTGATATCAAGCCCTGAGTTGGGCCCCACCCTGGGCATGGAGCCTACCTAAGATTATCTCTCTCCCTCTGTCCCTCCTTGCTCCCTCTCTCTCTCTCTCAGTCTCTCTCTCTGTCTAAAAAAAATAGACATAGAAATATATAATATCAGAAATAATGATAAAATAATCTACTATATCTCAAAGATTCATAGTTGTTTTTGTAGAAAATTCCCTGAAAGGATGCCAAAACTTTATTATAATCAATAACATAGTTAAGTTAATTTGTTGCATGCTAAGTACATGTAAAAGCATAAATGGTGTTTCTCTACATGGATGTTAAGTATTTAGAAACAATCCTACAAAAAGGTGCAAGACTTTTATGAGGAAAACTAAAAATCATGTAAAAGTTTGACATGGATATTTCTTCACAAGTTGCTCAGAACCCACGTAAAATGAGGAGAAGTACTATTTTTATAGATAGGAAAACTTAACATTGTAAATGTATGTAATTCTTACTAAATTAAGCTACAAGTTAAATATAATTCTAACAACAATAACTCCTACCTTCTTTGTCAAACCTGATCAGGTGATTCTAAAATGTATGTGTGAGAGAAAAGAGTTAACAATTACCCGGACTCTCTCAAAGAACAGTTTCTGTCTCTAAACTGAAAAAATGCACATATGTGACATTTAATTCATGACACAATTTCCTTTACTATCACACAGAGAATTATATTTTTATAATAGTATACTAAATGCTTGTATTAGTTACCTATTGTTGCATAATAATTGTTCTGCAACTTATCAGGAAATATTTATTATTAGCGGTCACCATGGTATTTTAAACTTCAAAAATGACAAATCCTTATTGAGGTAAGGTAGTCCAGTGGTTAACTGTGAGACAGCGTGAATCAGTTGGTCAGGGGCAGAAGAGCCTCCATCACATTGCCTATGCATTCCTCAAGCTCTGTTCTGCTCATTGAGATGTCCATCTTTGTCATTATCAGCTCCAAATGTTTTTTACGATTTTTTATTTATTTATTTGAGAGCGAGAGAGACCTCACAAGTCGGTGGGAGGGGCAGAGGGAGAGGGAGAAGGAGACTCCCCACTGAGCAGGGGGGCCCAAGCAGGCCTTGATCCCAGGACCCTGCGAGCATAACCTGAGCCGAAGGCTGATGCTTAACTGACTGAGCCACCCAGTCACCCCTCAGCTCCAAATCTTCTTTCCTTCTCCCTCTCCTGTTTGATTTTCTGCTTCGGGAACTGCCTGTCTCTGATCACACACATGGCCATCTCCAGATTGGAACTCTGAATCTTCTTCTTTGTCTCCTCCTCCTTCATGCCTCCACTGACTACCTCCAGGCCCGCAGTGCTACTAACTTCGTGCTTCTCAGGGGGCTACCCTGGTTCCTTGAGTCTGAAATCTATGTGTGACTTAGCTCAGTGGTTCTTACTTAGAGTCTCTCAGGAGACAGAAGGCAAAACTGTTGGCTGAGGCTGCAGTCTGTGAAGCTGATATTTGGGCTAAAGGATCTGCTTCCAGGCTCACTCATAATTTTATTGGCAGGAGGCTTCAGTTTCTCACCAGGTGGATCTCTCCATGGGGCTGCGATAACATGACTTCCTCCAGAGCCATGATAAAAGAGAGACAGAGGGAGTGGGCACATGAGTATGTCCCCAAGGAACTGAACAGGAAGACTACAAAGGGGTGTGAATTTCAGGGAAGGGACATGGTAATTGGCATCCTGGAGGTTGGCCATCACATTGCTTTTCAAGAATGAAATGTTAATTGAGTTTTCAAGAAATTCCTAAACCAGTTTTACAAGAGAAAATTCTGTTCCTTTATGTATTGGTATATCACAAAAAGAATCACCCAGAAAATAGTTTCTTTCAGCATATAATTTTCAAGTTTGAAAAAATACAGAAAAATATTTCAAAGAAATGCATGTTCATTTCTTTCAGTCTACTCACTTCAACTGATAACCAAGTAGACAGCAATGAGTAAAGACTTACAGGGTGCATTCACTCGTACTAATCAGTGTTAGGATTCCAGAAACAGTAAAAATAATTCTCTTAATTTTTTGGCTTCTGAGCCACTAAAATGGCAAAGAAAAGACAAAAAATCAAAAATATTACCTTATTTGCTGATTATGTTAATATTGGATAATCTAGGTTAGCGACTGGACTTGCAATTCTTAACTCTACAACTAAACAAATGTACCCATTGACTACTGGCCCTACTCTACCACTGCTTCCTCCCACACATGGGCTGGGTGTTGAGAAATCCCTGTTATAGATGGGAACAACAGAAAATGTGTGCTTGCTACGGACAACTCCTTCAATGACAGAAAGGGTTACTATATGTAGAATGGTGATTTTCTCGTCGACTCATTTAGGTAAATTATCTACCATTTCCTCAATAAAGGTTATGTCCTATTTTGTTAGTGAGTAAACTCTCAGAAAATGTTAGACACAAAGCAGTGGAAACAGTAATGGAGTTGCTTTAAGTGTTAAAAGATAATGTTGTTAAGCCAGCCCGAACTAAGTGTGACTGATTGCTGTATCTTGTAGGGTCCTGAGAAGTCAATTGATTAACTATGTCTCAGGAATATACATTTACCTTAACTTTGATTATTTTTACTGTTTGATAAAAATTAAATCTAGGAGAACCTGGGTGGTTCAGTTGGTTAAGTTTCCAACTCTTGATTTCAGCTCAGGTCTTGATCTCAGGGTAGATAGATAGATCTCAGGATAGAGCCCTTCCTTGGACTCAGCATGAAGTCTGCTCATCCCTCTCCCTCTGCCCCTCCCCCTGCTTAGAAGTGCTCTTGCTAAAATAAATAAATAAATAAATAAATAAATAAATAAATAAATAAATAAATAAAATCTTTAAAAAAATCTAATCTGGAAAATTTCAAGATAGGGGATTATGTAAAAGAGAACTTTTAAGAGTTAATCAGATAATGTAAAAGATGATATTTTTCTAAATTTATATAATCAACTTCCATCATAGGATTTAAGCCATTTTTTTAAATTAATGTGTCCTTTATGTCACATACCAGCTAATAAAATAGTGCTAAAATAGAAGCTTGCTTCCTCTCCTTTGCTTAACTGACCTGGTGCATTCACTAGGTGTCTGATTCAGTTTTTGTAATTCTATTAAGTAACTGTTGTTCTTTTCTAAATTGTATTTTTGTTGTTTGGTCATTTGAGATAATAAAGAGCACTGGACAGGACATCAATAGGAACTGAGGTAAGAGGTAGGAGGACTGAGATTTCAAGGGGTATTTTTTATGTGCAACTAGACTCTGCTACATATGTATACACATACACGGACTCTTGTTTCTATTCTTTTGATTTGGTCTCATATTCTGAACCTTTAACAATGTTTATCAAATGCTTAGGATACCCTTAGGACACACAAAAAAAATAAGCTACCATCAGAAGTCAAAGAATTTACCAACTATTGGCAAGAAACATATAATAAAGTAAAACACATAGGAACAAATACATAAAAATATAGTATAACAATTTAAATGGCAGGATACCTACAAAGGTAGTGGACAGCAAAGGTTAAACTTACTTTTGAGAGGCAGTAAATGAAGTGTTTGGTAATGTTTGGTGATTTCTTTGTAGAAGAAAAAATATGAATTTGTTTTTGAAAGTTGAATAGGAATTCATAAAGCAGAAAACTGGAGAAAATCCAATTATGGCAGAGAGAAATAACAATTTTATTCAGAGACATTCAATCTGTTTTATGTTGTTAGAAAGTAAAGTTGTTTAGTTTCTTTTTAATCTCATATTCTTTAAATATTATCTTCAATTAATCTCTGCAAATTAGATGCCATTATGATACTATTAAAAATGTGAATCACAAATATGACTTGAAAAGCTGCAGGTGTGGGAGAATCTGCAGTAATAGTTTGAATAAAAATAGCCTACCTTACATTTCACACATTCATGTAACATTTAATTTTCCTTTTCACCTCTTTCCTTAAATATTATCTAAATATGTTAAAATACTTTTATCTCCAAAGGTTCTAAAGTTATAAATAACTAGTGACATATATTTCTATTTCCTACTTCATTACACAAATGATTTCAAGAGATTCTCAGTAAATCTAATAATCCTGAGTTTAGTCAACCCTTAATCTAATCTTTTCATCTCTCCTTCTTACTCCTTTGTGCCCCTTACACTTGTGTTTTAACCTCATTTTTTAAAAATAGAACTGATTATTTTCTATCAAGTTATCAATCAACTTTCACTTTAAAGATTTTAAAAATTTATTTATATATAGAGAGAGTGACACAGAGCGAGAAAGAGAGCACAGGTGAGGGGGAGTGGCAGAAGGAGAGGGAGAAGCAGACTCTCCTCTGAGTGGGGAGCCCAACACAAAGCTCCATCATGACCTGAGCCAAAGGCAGATGCTTAATCAACTGAGCCATTCAGGTGCCCCTTAACTTTCACTTTAATCCCACCCAACAGAGCCCTATTAATTTATAATCTAATTACTCTCTGGTCAGTACCTTCCTATGACTTGCCTCCTTATGCTTCTAGAGAACTGACCTATCGCTCATCATCCTTGGACTATTTCTGTCTTCTCTCCTCTCAATTTCAGGAAAGAATGCTGAATATTTCTGAGCATTCACCTGAAGTACACAAACCAGTACTACCAGAAATTTATTCTCTTCAATTCAAAATGAACTCTTTATCCTTTTCTATATTTTACTAATACTATAGAGCAGGACTGCTAGATATCCTAATATAGGATATTAAGAGCATGAGATTTGAAGTCAGAAGGGTATGCAATAGAAACTCATCTCCTTTACTCAATATACCGCTATGTATATACTTAGTAAGCCACTAGAAATGTATCTGTGGACCTAAGTCTTGATCTGGGAGTGAAAATTTTATAAAATAATGTTTGAATGAGGATTAAATAACATAGTGGAGGTTGTTTTTAACAGTATATGTTAGGTAATATTATTCTTACTAGTATTACCCACAGTGGCTATTCAAAAACTTCCTCACTCTTCAAATGTGATTTACTCCATTAGTTCTACATTTATTCTAGTCGCTTGAATATTTCTAATACCTCAGTGAGGAAATAGAATGAATTATAAGGGGACTCTGAAATTTCTTCCCTTTTGTGTACATTACCCGTATCTAGACTTTTAAAAAAATATTTATTTATTTATATTTTTATTTACTTTTTTTTAGAGAAAGAGAGAGAGCTCATGAGTGGGGGGAAGTGGGGTGTGGAGGAGGACAGAGGGAGGGAATCTTAAGCAGGCTCCATGCCTAGTGTGGAGCCTGAGGAGGGGCCTGATCTCAGGACCCTGAGATCATGACCTGAGCTGAAATCAAGAGTCCGGTGATCAACAGACTGAGCCACCCAGGCCTCCTTTCTAATATTATTTAAATGGACAAATAACATGTGATTCTCTGGCTGACCTCTTCATTTGTGCTTTCCATCCGCTGTCTGTTAGTCTTTAGGAAACTGCCCCATTATATCCCTGCTACTTTTTTTGTTTTGGTGGGGGAAGGGGCTGGTATTTCTGTATCTTTTAAATTTGAACAAGTCTATAAACAGATTGTATTTTTTAAAAAAATAACAATACCAGAAACCTCCCTCAAGACTCAATCTTATCAGCTATCACTTATACCTAGATTCTTCCTTAACACACCACTTGCACACATCATTTTTCTCCGTTCTCACACAATATTCCTGCACTGCATTCAGCCTCCTGTTCTTACTCCATTAAACCTGCTTAAGCCAACAATGCATGTGATTCTGTTGCTGCTAAATCTGATGTCATTTTTAAGTACCTACCTCTATTTAAGATCCTCTCTTTATTTCACATACACAGGCATACTTTATTGTGCTTTGTGTTACCGTGCTTTACAGATACTGCATTTTTTTTAACAAATTGAAGATTTGTGGTAATCCTGCATCAAGCAAGTCTATCAGCACCATTTTTCCAACAGCATTTGCTCACTTCATGTCTATATCGCATTTTGCTAATTCTTGAAATATTTCAAAATTGTTCATTTTATTATATTTGTTATGGTGATCTGTGATCAGTGATTATGACTCAAAAACTGAGATAGTAGTATTTTTTAGCAGTAAAGTATTTTTTAAATTAAAGAATGTACATTTTTAAGACATAATGCTATTGTATGCTTAATAGAATACATGATTATTTTTAGTAGTATAAGGAGCTTAAATTATGTCTAGTTATACTAAAAATTAATAAACGTGTGATCAACTTTGGGAGAAAACATCATTTTTAAAATTAGTGCATGATTAAAGATGTAATCATCAATAATCTCTCACCATTCTTGAAACCACTGGGTTTTTTTTTTTTTTTATGTTCTAGGCAATAACTTTAATTTCCTCTTTCATCCCTGACTCTTTTTTGAAAGTCTTTCTTTCAGAAACTCTTTCTCCCAATCCTTAACTATTATTTCTAATTATCAGAAATTTATATCTAACTGTCTACTGCAAATTTGAGCTGCCTACAAAGCCATCTCAAACTCGGTATGGATGGACTAAACTTGTTTTCTCCTTGCACCATGCCCCCTTGACCATACTCAGCTCCTTTTTGTCTCTTGACAGTTTTGCTTCACCCTTGCCGTTTCACCTGGTGGAATTCTCTCACCTCTATAAAGTAGATTGTTTCCATTCAGAACATCCCCTTTTCTTCCTTATCACACCTATCGTTACAGGACTTTACCTTAGTGCCTCTTCATATGGCAGAAAAATTCTTCCCACCCTATTCATATTAATCTAATTGATACTCCTTTCTTTTGCAAATGAAATGACATACACCAAATCTTAGCAGGTTCTGTAAGAAGTAGTATATGACTATTTCCTTTTTATTTATTTTTCCATGAACTTGAGAATAGTTGGTCCCAGTTGGAAACTTCCTTTTCATCCTGAGTCCTAAAGTGAAGCAACATGAAACTCAGTCTCTAAAATCAGAACTGACATGTAGTAGGTGTGCTGTAGTTATTTGTTTACTTATTGACAAACCATTCTGTTCTTCTACATATAGTCCTTATTTTATTGAATATCACCACTATATACACCCAATTATCTGAACCTGAAATATAAAAATTGTCCTTTACCTCTCTGTTTAGTTATCATGTGCAGTTAATATTCCTTACAAGAAATAAGGGTAAAAACATAGACTCTGGAGCTAGACTCTGGAGCTAATTATTTAGATTCAAATCACAGTTCTGCCATTAGCACTATGGCCTTGGGAAAGTTACTTAAACTCTCTCTGCTTCAATTTCCACATCTTTGAATCAGGATTTTTTTTTATGCTTCAATTTCCACATCTCAAAATAGTTCACAAATGTTTACTATTATCAACATTGACTCTATCTCTTTAATTTTCTTCCTATCCTTCCACATGTCATTATTACCCTGAATTAGCTAGGTTTCCATCATTTCCCTTTTAAATATAGAATGATTTTGTAACACATATACTCAGCAGCCTTGTTGGTCTTTCTTCGGTCCATATTTCACTGTAAAAAGAATCTTTCTAAAACACTATACTGATTATATTATTCTTTCCCTTAGAATATCTGAAGAGAGGGTCCAAAATCATTGTAATATAAAGTTCTTCATGAAGTTCTATTGCTTATATATGGAGAATTTTCTCTCATCACACACAGCTTATGATTGTGGTCAAACTTTGAGTAGGGTCAGGATGCAATTTAGGACTTTGGAATCCAGAGTCAGTGTGTTTCCCCAATTTGCCTCAAATGATGGTCTAATTTGCCTTTAGTACAACATCTACAATCTCTTCCTAAGAAATTTAAAGCAGGTATACCATTTTGGAGTAAATTTCACATGCTTGCCAACCATGTATTTCCCTTTTTCTTCTTGCAATAAATTAATTATTCAAAGTAAATTACCAATTGTATACTTATTTAATGATCAACTATAGTAATCCAAATAGACCTATACAATCAAACATTTCCTAAAGTTAAACTAAAATTTACCCTAGGACACTAATTATGTCTTTATATATTAATGTTTTATGTTTGAGTTCAGAGATTATGTTTGGCTTTTATTTTTATATCAGCATAAAGCTTGGTCCATGTGCCTTTTCAAAATAATTCCATATCTACCTTTTAGAAATGAATTATTTCAATCATATTAGATTGAAAGTAGAATAAAGTAAACAAATGAATTGATCATTTGAAATAAAATTGATGTGATTAAATTAGATCTCTTAATCTAAAAATAAGTTTTAAATGAACAAGTAGAAGATATGATGTTATTTTCTTCTATGAATTTGAGGATATTGTTTAAAAACATATTTTGAGTTCCTATTGGAATACACCCTGAAGTTTTAAGAAAGAGAAATAAATAAAATCATAAAAATTCATTGGGACTCAATTTTATCATTGTT
Source organism: Ursus maritimus (assembly GCF_017311325.1). Taxonomy (NCBI): domain Eukaryota; kingdom Metazoa; phylum Chordata; class Mammalia; order Carnivora; family Ursidae; genus Ursus; species Ursus maritimus. The sequence goes on from NW_024424452.1 coordinate 56,590,404, forward strand.
TTTATTCTGCTATAAATCAGGTAGCTTCCTGTTTTTAAAACAATAGATGGAAAAGAATGCTTGTATGTTATTTATAATTGAAATTGAGATGGATTTACCTCCTACTGTTTATTGTCAGTATCTTATCCAAAAACAGTGGGAAGAAATCTGCCTTCTACTAATATTCAATTTGTGAACATTCACATCTTTATTTCAGCAGGAAACTCACTCTGTGAACCACAGAAACAGATGCATATCACCAGGCAAAAGTAGGTTTACTCATTTTACGATGCTGTGAGAAGATGGTATTTTATGAGTTAAGCACATCATCTTCACCTCAACATAAAAATTCATATGATCACACAAAATCCTTCTGGAAATTTTGGTAAATGAATTGTATCAGATTTGAAAATCTATAATCATCGAGTGAGCTTGAAGTTAGACAAAGAAATTTAAAAATAACTTATAATTAAAAAATGTATCTTAAAGGAAACTCACAGGTGATGCAGATGATATTATGATATCTAACTTACTTATTCATGGGATCATTCAATATTATAATTTGAGGAAATATTGAAGTTGAATATGCTACTAATTTTTTTTACTTTTTAATTAGTGCTAATTACACAAAATCCTAAATTGAAGGATGTTTTGAACAGTAAGTAGTATTATTTTTATAAACTGATATTCCCGATCAAAAAATGGGGGCTTACATATATGCTTTATATTATTTAAAGAACAAATACTTATCTGTTCTACTTTTTATTCGTGTCATCTGCTTTTAGAATCCACATCTACCTATATGGAAAGAAACTTGGGTAGGAAATAAGGAAATTCTAAATTCTAAACCCGTGTTTGTCATTAACTCATCCTTATGGATCTTATTTTTCTCATATTTTGAATGAATTGTTCAAGCATTAATAGCTATGCTACTTCCCACTCTCAATTTTAGTAAGTGCAGTCATTAATAAATGCTCTGAGTTGGTGTTGCATTTCTATTTTTTGATAAAATAGTCGCTGAATTTTCAAGAATCATTAAACTATAAAATCTCCTTTCAGCCAAAAAATTTTCTGCAAACTTTTCTCTGTTACATGAAAAATTATAGAAATCATTTTCTTCTAATACCAAGATGAAGCAATTCAAAGAATTACAGTATTTCATCTGTAGGTTGATATTAAAATTCAAGTTATCCTTAAAAATATTTTATTTCAGGCCTAGAATGTGTAAACCTATGCTAGTTTTCATGAATAAATTAAATATTATACAATTTTCTTACTTAAAAAAGTAAGTAAAATTTAACTGATGAAGATTGTAGCTGTCATAATTTTTAGTTTTCTTTATGCCAAGCATATGTGCTAATTCATTCATTTAAAACCTTTCTATTTTAATAGATTTGTAAGCAAATTCTGGAGAAATATCTTTAACCAAAGTAGTTGGCCATAAGTGAAATTTTAATTAACATTTCAATAAATGACTTCAGTGAAACTCATTTACAAGGATGCTGCAAGTGTTGAAAACTTTAATATACTACAGAAATTTAAATACTTTGTATCAGGAGTGATATAAGTAAGGCAGGATCCTCTACTTAGAAGTACAGACTATGAGAAGAAACACTCATCTTGAATCATTCTGATCCTTTCATTCCTGCCAACAATGCTTAACAATTTCTGCCAGTTTTTTTGTGAGATCTACTCAAATTTGTGATGAGATTTTAAAAAGATGGAACATAAACAAACAAAGTCAGAAACAACACATGCTTTTCCTAGTAGTACTTCTATTATTCACTTTAATTTCAGAATATTTATAAAATAAATAAAAAGTGAAGAAACTGAAATCGAAGTAAGAAGTTGGGGGATTTTTTTTTTCACTATTTAAATTCATATGAATCCTCCTTACATACTTTCAGAAATGTCATTTGCTTAAAATGTCATTTATTTATTTAAAACATACCCTGTGATTATTTATTTTAATATCACATATATATTCATGTTTGTTCATGATATCACAAATTAATAAAATATTTTGAAATGAAGTAAACATTTTTCAAAACGTTTAGTATATTTATCATGCCTTCAGTATGGTAATGTATGTAAGCTAAAGAAACAGCACAAGATCTCAACTTCATTTACTCTCATTGAAATTGCAAATATACTCTAGTCTTCTGATGTTTTGTGACAAAAAACAGCTAAGATCATGCTTTCATAACTGGAGTATTTTCTGGGAAGAGATAATTCCAATTCTAAATCATTCTGGTATATTAAAGATGAGGAAAGGCACAGCCAATACACTTTTTAAATATTTTATTTATTTATTTGAGAGAGAGAGAGTGAGCATGAGCAGAGGAAGGAGCAGAGGGAGAGGGGAAGAAGGAGAGGGAGGAGAGGAAGCAGACTCCTCACTGAACAGGGAACCTGAAACAGGATTTTATTCCAGGACTCTGAGATTATGACCTGAGCTGAAGTCAGATGCTTAACCAACTGAGCCACCCCAAAGCATAATTAATATTAAGAAGCAAAGATTACCATGTTGACAAAAACAAATAAAATTGTTCTAGAAAAGTCAGTCTTGAGTTCTTACATACAAAAATAACTCAAAAATTCTAAATAAAATAATAGAAAGTCAAATTTAAAAGTGCATTGAATTATACTTTACCAAAAACAATTTATGTCAGGTATGTTATGGTTAACATTTGCAAGGTTTTATACACAATATGATAATTAAGTATTAAACATATTATTATGCTAATGATATAAAATAAAGCTATAGTTAATTTAAATTAATTAACTAGTAAATAGCTATGTTTATACAGAAGCTAAAAAGTGATTTAAGAAACAATCCTATGCATATATTTACATGTAATAGCTGTGTCATACAAAATCAGTGGGGTAAAGAAAATATTCAAACAATGGATAAAAGTCTTTTTTTCTTCACATACTAAATAAAAATATCAGCTGATCTTAAAACCAGAACATATAAATAATCCATCAAAAAGACAGAAAACATAAATTGTGTAAACACTAAAAGAAAATATAGATGAAAGTGTTTTAAAACTTGGAGTATGGAAAGCCTCTTTAATAACATTTAAGAGATAAAAGTCATATAGGAAATACTGACATTTTTTAAGTTTTAAAATTTTTGATGACAATGAAATCCCATAGTAATAAGCAGGTGATAAACAATATTTGAAAGACATAACAAAAACAAATGCTTATTACCCAGAATATTTAGTAATTTTGACAAATTAAAAAAGAAAATACAAATAATATACATGCAAGAAACACGAACAGGAAATTTTAGGAAAGTAAATACTCCTAGACAATATGAGTATGAACATGTTCTTAACATTACTAGTAATCAAGGAAATGCAAAACAGAGTGGAGCCACAAAAAAAACAGGATCTGGTGCGCATGCCTAATAATTAGGATCCATGAATGGAGTGCTTTGTAGTTCCCAAGCTAAGACAAGATTGATAAGTTCAAACCAAAGAGCAGGGTCTTATCTAAGGGGTGTATAAGGGGAAGGCATTGAGAAGAAGGGGAGACTGTTGATTACAGACTCTTGGGGACATCATATGAGGAACGTATATTTAATCTTGACTCTTCTAGCTAACATCTAATGCATACACTTGCTAGTGTCGGTTTAAGGTCACTGCAGTGGACTTGGCCAAACAAAACGGATGCTAAGGCAGCAATACCATGAGTAGCTTGGCTAAACTCTCCAGAGCTTGTAAGTATTTAGTTAATTTTGGTCAATTTCAGCTTCTAATACAGTAGCAGCTACCCATCCCTCATCCCTTAGCCTCATGGCAGGAAGCCATGCATATTTTCCAGAAGCGGTTTATATGCAGTTTATGAGAGGCAAGGTAGGCAAAAAGATCCTGTCTCTAAATATCAGGGATCTGTGCTCTGATTGCTCATGGATACTTTTGATTCCAGAGGTTCACACAAAGTGCAAATGGCCTAGTTTTTACATGTCATGCCATTGTTGCAAGCCCTTCTTCCTCAGATTGAAGTACCTTCTGAGAGGTTTAAGGGGTCAGTGCTCTATTTCTCTCCCTTCATTTTCTCTCCTACCTCTCATTTTGGGAATCAAACATTAAATAAGTATATATATATATATATATATATATATATATATATATATATATATATATAACAATGGAATATTACTCAGCCAGAAAAAGAAATCTTGCAATTCACAACAATGTGGACAGAGCTAGAGTGTTATGCTAAGTGAAATAAGTCAGACAAAGAAAGATGAATACCATATGATCTCATTCATTTGTGGAATTTAGGAAAGAAAACAGATGAACACGCGATAAGAGGGAAAAGAAAAAAAAGCAGGGGGGAGGGACAAGCCATAAGAGACTCTTAAAGACAGAGAAAAAACTGGGAGTGGATAGGGGGAGGTGGGTGAGGGGTGGGCTAGATGGGTGATGGTATCAAGGAGGGTACTCGTTATGATGAGCACTGGGTGTTGTATGTTATGATGAGTCACTGAATTCTACTCCAGAAACCAAGTTTGCATTGTATGTTAACTACTTAATATTTAAATACATACATACATACATACGTACATATCAGGACAGTCAAAAGCAACTGTATATATAAGGAAACTAGGAAATCAGAACACATGCCTTGGAAAGGCAAAGGGTTTTAGATTCTACTAGATTCAAATACTCAGTTTTCAACCCAAAACACAAATCCAGAGGCATATAAAGAAATAAGGTATGGCCCATTGAAAGGAAAAAATAACAGAAATCATCCCTCTAAAAGACCTGATCTACTAGCCTAAGACTTTAAAATCTCTGTCTTAAAAATGTTCAAAGAAGAAAAGGAAGATATAGAGAAAGTTAATAAAATGATGTATGGACAAAATGCAAATGTCAATAAAGAGATAGGAAACTTGAAACCAAGAAGAAATTCTGGAGCTAAAAAATACAACTAAAATGACAATTTCACTGGAGGAATTCAAAGGCAGATTTGGACTGGCAGAAGAACCAGTGTACCTGGAGATAAGGCAATGGCAATTATTGCATCTGAAGAAAGAAAGAAAAAGATTGGAGAAAGGTGAACAGAGCCTAAGAGATCTATGAGACACATCAAGCAGATCAATGTATACATTGAGAGTGTTCCAGGAGAAGAGAGACAGAAAGGAGCAAAAAGAACCTTTGAAGAAATCACAGCTGCAAAGTGCAAATTTGATGAAAGATATGAATATAAAAGTCCAAAAAGCTCAACAAACTCTAAGTGAGATGGACTCAAAGAATCACACATCAAGATAAATTATAACCAAACTAGCAAATGTAAAAGACAAAGAAGAAATCTTGAAAGCAGCAAGAGAGAAGTGACTTGAAACTTACAGGGGATATTCAACAAGGTACTAGCAGACTTTTCATTAGAAACATTGGAAGCCAGAAGGCGGTGGGCTGCCATAGTCAAAGTGCTGAAAGAAAGAAAGGAAGAAAGAAAGAAAAGAAACCCTGCCAACTGAGAATCCTACATAGCAAATTTATTTTTCATAAGTGAAGAAGAAATTAAGACACAAACAAAATCTGGGGAAGTTCATCATCACTAGATTTGCCCTGCAAGAAATACAGTTGAAAGGAAAAGCAGTAGACAATAACAGAACCATATGAAGTAAAGATCTCGGTAGAGGTAAATACTTGAGCAATTATAAAAGATAGAAGTATCATAACAATGGTTTGTAACTTTGTTGTTCTCTATATAATGTAAGAGATCAATATATTAAAAACAAAACAAAACAGTTATTACTTTAAAAGCTAATATTACTATAACTTTGTTCTGTAATTTCTCATTTTATTTTCTAAGTGATTTAAAAGACTATATATTTAAAATAATTATTCATTTATGTCTGGGGGCACACAATAGATAAAGATGTAATTTTATGACACTGACAACCAAAAAAGGTGGGAATGGATGTATAAGGAACAGAATTTTTAGTGTTATTGAGGCTAAGCTAGTATGAATTAAAATTAGAGTATTATAACTTTAGGATGTTAAATGTAGTTCCCATGGCAACCACAATAAAAATAGCTATGAAATATACACAGAAGGAAATGGAAAATCTAAAATTTTCACTACAAAAAAAAATCAATTAAACATAAAAGAAGAGAGTAATTCAGAAAATGGGATATTTGTATGATTTCACATGGAATATTATCCTAGATAGACTACATGTTAGGCCACAAATTAAGTGCCAGGTGTCAGTAGATTTAAAGATAGAAATCATACAAATATTTTCTCTGAGCATAATGAGATGAAGTTAAAAATCAATAACAAAAAAACCCTGAAAAATCCACAAATTGGTGGAAATTAAACAACACATACTTAAAAAACAAATGGACCAAAGAAGAAATCACTAGGGAAATTAGAATATTCTTAAAGATAAATGAAAGTGAAAATACAATGTACTAAAACTTATGAGATGCAGCAAAAGCACTACTAGTAATGGGGGAGAGTCTGTGTGTATTCTCTCACTTACTTGATGATGCAAGTAAAAAAAAAAAAACCTGTTGCTGCTGTTTTGGAATTAAATCCTCTTCTTGGTATTTGCCCTTGAAAATCATCAACCATTGCTATTAGAAACATGTAAATGTTTGTTCATCATCATATGGTTTGTAACATTAGAAAATGCAAATTTGGTATTTGTCCAGCAATAGAGGGATATATTTACACCTTGCATACAATACTGTTGTTGGAAGCAATGATTTAGGTCCAAGTGTGGCAGCATGGATAGATCTCCAGCTGATCTATAGCCTACCATTTAGAGGTAATTTGAGGAGTAGAGAAAATAGGAAGCAGAAGGAACCAAAAGGGAGACTGGAAACCCCTCAGTGTATTATATTCTGGAAATCATGAGGAAAAAAAAAATCAAAGGAGATAGAGTGATCAAGTATATGAGAACTGAGAACTGATTCTCATATTTTCAAACATGGTGCTCATTATAGACTGTTACAGTTTGATTTCCTTCAGGAGATGGGTGTGAAAGTCTGAAGGCAGTACAATCAAGAAAGGGTGCAGAGAATTAGAATTAGAATGAGTAGTTATGGATGCAGGAAGGAGTGGGTTGCACTGCTTTCTGTATTTCACTAGATACTGGCATCTAGTGTTAAGAGGGAGCAGTGGCTTTAGATAAGACCAAGAACAGTTTATCCACAGTAACTGAAGGGAAGTAGGAATATATGAACAAAAATGCAATTAGGCAGAATTTACTTCCCCAAATGTAGGAGAGTATTTAAATAGTTTAGCAGTAGCAAGATCTGGATTGCCCACATAGTTGGATTGGTAGTGTTGAAGGAGTTGAGCTGGAAAGAGGAGGAATTGTAAGACAGCACAATATTTGGGATTAGGGAGGGTTTGTAGTTCTTAACAAGGACAATATCGCATGTGATCTTTGAGATATGTGCATTTGATGGGTGTTAGAAAGCAACATTGGATGAAAGGTCAGAATGGATTCTCAAACGACCAAGGGTTGTGATGAGAACAGATAGCCCCAGTGGTTAAAATCTCCAAGCAATGAGAGATGTGGGTCAGGGGATTGTAGATAAAATAACAGAAAGTAGACCGGGTATTATCATCTGATATTCCTAGAGCTAAACTAAGTAGCTAAGATAAATTATGGATAAAGAAGGGGAAATGGCAGGTCAGGGAGCATATTTACCCCATTTCTAGTACTGTGAGGCTCAACCAAGTGAATAATGCAGAGTAAATTAGGAAAGCATGTACCTACCACTTAAGTGAGCCATAGCAGAAGTAAATTATGCAGTTAAGTGCCAGATTTAAATTACAGCAGGATAATGTCTAAAGATAAATGAAAGTTGGGGCTCCTGGGTGGCTCAGTCAGTTAAGCATCTGCCTTTGGCTCAGGTCATGATCCCGGATCCCTGGGATCGAGCCCCACATTGGGCTCCTTGCTCAGCAGAGAGCTTGCTTCTCCCTCTCCCTCTGTCTTTCCCCTCTGTCTTTCCCCTCTGCTTATTCTCTTTCTCAAATAAATAAATAAAATCTTAAAAAAAAAGATAAATGGAAGTTTATAATGGAATGTGTTCCCTAAACCTATCAGATTTTTGTATACTTGTCTTTATAAAATGAAATCCTATTTATAAAATTAGATTTAGTCTCTAAATGTCTGATACATTTTGAATATACAGATGCACATATAGAATATACACACTTGTACATATATAGTACCTATCTGTATTTGAACACATAAGTAGTAACACTCATTAATTAACATACATATCTACTATGTTTCAAGCACTGGGTCAGGAACTATGGAAAGAGTAAAAATTAATAATAAATAATTTTAAATCTTAAGATTGTTATTGGGAGAGTTGCTATCTTAAGAATCATAAGTGATATAAATAAATTAAATAAATAAATAAATAAATAAATAAATAAATAAAACAAGTTTCCTGACACTGAATAATCACAGGCTAGTTAGAGGAACACACATATAAACAAGTAAGTGATAGGCATGGAGTTTTCTGAAGCACTCTGTAAGGCTGAGGAAAATATTATTTTGTTATTTAGGTTGAGATAAGGGAGTTAGTAGAGAAGGAGTGAAAATTCAGTTCAGATAGAGAAGAGTAAAAGATATATCGGAAAAAAGAATGTTATGAAATTACAAACATGGGGCAGTGATACTAGCCATGTTGGTGTTCATACTAAGGGAGATAAAAGCAAGTATGGATATAACTTTAGGAACATCAAGCAAAGTGACATTGAGATAGTTAATTTTTAAAAATCTGCATGTTCTCTTAAAAGATTTTATTTATTTATTTTATAGAGAGAGAGCGAGAGAGAGAGCAAGAGAGAACAGGGGAAGGAGCAGAGAGATAGGGACAAGCAGACTCCCCTCTGAGCATGGAGACCAACCCAGAGCTCGATGCCATGACCCTGAGAACATGACCTGTGCAGAAATCAAGAGTCAGAGGCTTAACGGACTGGGAGCCACCCAGGTGCCCTTCTACCAATGTCCTCTTTAAATAATAAGCTGTATAATATCTAGAATTTTGCAAGTTAATTAATAATATTTTGAAGACCTTGTGACTATAAATTATATGTAACAGCTGTCTAGCAACTAGTGAGTGATGAGACTAGATGTTATTCTATAGGACAAGGTAAATCTCTCAATATATTTCCTTGTACAGGATAACTTAATATAAACCAAATATAACCATATATCAGCAAAACAATCTAGAGTCTGAATAGTGAATCATACTCAGGAATCAAAGCAGGACATGACAGCAATACATGATTGAATGCATGCATGAAGATCAGGTTTATGTTCAAATATGATGCAGAAACTAGGGCCAATAAGTAAGACCTTGAAAATATATACAAATAAATATATATTCATGTATGAATATGCATACTTACATATGACTTATGAATATGGTGTGTGTATACTTAACACTAGGTCATTGTTTTAATAAACCATGAAAAAATGATGGCAATGAAATCACTTAAATGAACATTGTATTTTAATAATTGCACACATTTTGAAAACTGTTTCATGCAAAATATGCATTCCCAGTAAACCAACCAAAATTTTAATTGCTGTTTTTTATGTTACACTTAGCCAAATTTCACTAACAATAGTAATGTCAATCAAAATGTAATTATGGGCTACACAGCACACAGAGGCATGAAATATAATTTCTTTGCTAGAGTTAAAAATTCAAGGAAGTTTGGCAAAATTGTAAAGCTATGTCCAATCCTCTTGTATTCCCATAAAATTAGTAGACATTAAGAATTTAATTTTTATTGTTCCCTTTGGTGCTTCATTGCAGATGTGAGCAAGTTATGAACTTTAGAAAAAGTAGTGTGTGCAGCAGGATCTTAATTAATTCACTGCATAAATTTTTCTCACTGTGCTCATTTCTTTGCCTACTACCAGCTTTATAAAGGGATCCAGGCAAGTTTCACAGATTCCATTTGTTCTTAGGAACATTAACTTCTCTTAATCTAGAACACTCTCACCATTAAAAAAAAATTGCATGTTTATATATAATAAATATAATGTATATGTATATATTCCATTACGTTAACTCTTTGAAGACATTAGGCCATTTTCCTGTGAACCTGTCCACATTCGGGATTTGTTTGTTTTTTTAAAAATGATTAGATTCAAGTTAAACATCCTTGGTGAGTTCCTGCATAGATGAAATATTGTGTCTTACATGTTATATATCACACGAGGGTCAGGACAACAGAATGTTACAGCTTCCACCATTGCTGATGCTAGGATTGATCATTTAGTTAAGGTACTTACTGCCAGATCATTCCCTAGTAAACATAGTCCTACCCATACCCTCAGAAAATTGCTAGTAATCTGAACAGTGATTTTCTGACATCTTACAAATTCCCTATTTTCTAGTAATCCTTTATTTAATGGGTTTAACATTCTTGATTCTGTAGCTAAATGGAAATAACACACTGGCAATCTTTTTTTTTTTTCACACTGGCAATCTTCTAATTTCATTTCCTTTGTATCTATTAGCTGATATTCCCCTGTTAAGAAGAGTTTTCCTTTATTAACTGGAGATGAGTTATGATTCCAACTAAAAATAACAGATACATGCTAAATCATTGTCCTTTAAATTAAATTTACTTATATTTGTCAATGGTGTCTTTATACAACTAAGACAAAGTTCTTATATTCGAAGTAAGAAATTGACTAAAACGTTTCTTGAAATTCCCTTGCCAGGGTATTTTTCACATTGTGCAGTTCACAAACTCATAGAAAATTTTAGTGGCAATTTCTCCTATGGTTACCATAGGAGAAATTGCAGTCTTATCAATTGATCGCAGGTAACCTCCACAAAATCTTCCTTAGCGGAAGAAATCAGAGAAGCCCTTTTAATCAACTGGAATTGGAACCTGATAATAAAGTAATTATCCATTACTCATAAAATTATAAAAATGCAGTCTTAGTAGCAGGTTAAAGTTGTGATCACCAATGTGTTACTACTTATGTGACTTTGAATGAGTCATATAAAAGTGTTCTCAGAATGATTTTATATTTGTATAAAAGAATGAGGAAATTTCTTACCTTACAGGGATGCTAGTAAAAGCCTAATATATATGCAAGAGATTCTTATCTGTTGGGAACGTAAGGAAATTCCAAAGCCGTTTGGAATATGGTTTGGTAGTGTCTACTAAAGCTGAATGCATGCATACGCTATAGCCCTGCAGTTGAACTCTTAGGTATAGACAGCATCATCAGAAATGCATATGTATTCACAGTAATATATGTATAAGTATATTGGTAATAGCAGAGCACGCTTCTATACAAATTTTAAAAGTAGTAAAGATGTATGTGTATATTAGAAGGTTTCCCTTTGGGAGGCAGTGACAAAAAGATACAAGGAACACTCTGAATTAGTTACATTTAGGTTTACTCTGCTTCTTCATTGATGGCTTTTAAAATTAATCACAGACCTGTTCAGTTTTTAAAAATTGAGCTCTACAAACATTGTAGTTTTTTGTATTTATGTTGTACTTTTAAAGAGTGTTAAAAATTTTATGTAAAACATCTAATAGTATTTGACATATAGAAGGTAGTTGGTAAATGTTCCCTTCCCACTTTCCTGTAACGAAGGTATGGAAATGACAAACTTAGACAATCTCTTTGGCTAAAGCTGCACCACTTTGCAGAAACACAGTTGGTTTCATTTTCCTGTGCATTTGTGTTTAAAAGACATGTAATTTGTCCACATACTGTATTCCAGTAGAATTGTCTATGGATAAATCTTGTGAACATTGTTAAAGCATAGAACACTCACTTTGAAACTTAGAAATGACATTTCAAAGTTCCAGGGGAATTACATAGAGACCATTATCTCTATTATCCACTAGAAATGAGATATCTGGCCTGAAACAGACTGGTTTTTGAAATTCTTTGTGATGCTACATTGTCAAATTTTAATAGATACTTTGTGTATTCAGGTCTTAAAGTTTTTAAAGCATAGTTGCCCACCATACCGTTGTATGGTTAAAATTCAAAAATGATATAAAAAGAGATCTGTACTGATTTAAGATGAAATCTATAAATTTATTTGTAAATATGATTAATATAGTGTAATTTACATAATACTTTCCTTAAAATGCATATGCATATGTTTAATAACTGATTACCTCCAATTACAAACATATATATGATGAAAATATTTAGAATTGAAAATTTGGATTTTAATAAACTTAAATTATAAAGTTATCATATTTTATATATAATGTACATATATATTTCACCACTATTCATAGAAATCAAAGCTTTTGATATTTTAATTTCAATTAGAGTAGGTCTATATAATATCAACATAACTTGGTTTAAAAATGACATTTTTCTTGAGGCACTTGGGTGGCACAGTCCATTAAGTGTCCAGCTCAGGGCCCTGATCTCAAGGTCATGAGATCCAATGCCCAGAGGGGCTTCCCACTCAGCACAGAGTCTGCTTAAGTCTCTCTCTTCTTCTTGCTTTGCCCCCCTCATACTCTCTCTCTCAAATAAGTAAGTAATTTTTTTTAAATGACATTTTTCTTAATTTTGGTGATGCAGATTAATACTACTGTTTTTCTCATTGAATTGATTTGCTATTGAACTGAATCAATTTTTAAAAAGATTTATAAGTGCTATGTTATATTTTATGGGAACATGTTTATTTAATTTAGGTTTTTAAGTAATTAATGCTGATTGAAATGATGAAAAGGAAAAATATAGACATTTTTAAATCCCTTTCATTATGTCTATTAGCAAATGGGCATGGGTACATAGCTTTATTACATAAATATAGAATCTTGTCTACATTATGAAATTTAAAAATCCTCATTGCAACATAGAAAACACATACTTGTATTTATATTTTTTTAGGACAAGTAAATCAATTGGAGCAGACTTACATTAAATAACATGAAAAATAAGATCTCTCAGAATTATATATTTCGCTTTATAAGGCACCAGCCATTTTAATTATAAATATTTGATATTGACCCAATTTTACACTAATCCCCATGACATTTAACTTATGAGTTGGCAATGCACATTATTTTTTGCTGTTTAAATGTCACATAATCTGATTTTAACTATATGTAAAAACTGATCCCTCCTGGCAATGAAAAGTAGAGTATTAGTGAGAAAAGTGTTCTTAATTTCTCAGAATTTTTGCTTTACCATGTTTACCAATCACAGATGCTCAATTTTAAGTATTCATCAACATGAAAATCATACATTATAATTGATTTCCAAGAGAGGTTAGATAAAATGTAAGTAGTGAAGTATTTAATGATAATAAAAAAAATTAAAAACTATCTTTCAAATGAAGATAATAAGAATTAGAGCATGTTACTAAATTTAGCTGAAAGATTATTTGGAGTCAATTCTGGTAGATATTTTATAATCTATATTTATTCTAGAGCTATTTCTAAATATAATTGGAGGGACTTTACTATATTAATTGAAATTGGGATGATAAAAATATAGTCTATTAAACTCTGACATGATTACATACTGTATTAATAAATTATTTCTGAAAGTCTCCTTGTGGTGACACTATATATTATTCATTATATACTTAACTGCTGTTTGTCATAACTATACAATAATTTTCAGCTACATTTTCTAAAGTAGATACTTTTAAGTTCTGACAATGTAAGTTCTTGAAAAGTTTCCCATTACGGTTTCTTTGCTTTTTTTTTTCCCTCCGACCACACTTTCTATCAAAATCATATATAAGTTAGCATATCATTTTACCTGTAACTTTAGAGTATAACCATAGTAGTCCCTTTTTGTCTTTCTTTTGTTTCCATAGTAGACACATTTATCAAGCTTATAAGAGTATTTCACCTGGACTTTAGTAACAGAATCTTGTCTGATCTTCCTTCTTCTTTTTCATGTCTTAAAATCATTTCTCCCACAGCAATTGGAATAAACTTGTTAGAGTATAATTCATTCTACTTACCCTCTTAAACACTTTTTTCTTTTTAAAATGTCCTTATGATAATTATTATAGTCTTTATTTACATTAAGTATTTTAGGCAATTCTTCCCACATTATAAAGCAGGGCTCAATCTGAAAATGCCTGGTGTTCCTTTTCCAGTCTTCCTGCAGTGAAGAGTGTCAAACATGATGTAGGTAGACTTTGCTAATCAGGCACTACTACCGTGTGTTAACATGAAGCTACTTGAAAGCTACATCACCGTCTGTCTACATTAGAATATAAACACTGTTAGAAAAAGGACCTAATCTGGCTTGTTTACTCTTCAATCCCCAGCATCTGGACCAATTTCTGCCTCATGACAAGACTATAAAAAATTGATAGAATGCATGCATGAATAAGGATAAATATATTCTCTACAGATAAAATTTAATCTTAATTAGAATGCCATAATATATCAAAGCCCATCTGATTATTTTCATGTCTTTAAAGTGTGTTTATTAAATAAATGTAATAGGAAATTATTTTGCAAATGTAAAAATAAACCAGATTCTATTTATTAAAATTAAAGTGTATGAAGAGTTCTCTCAGTATCTTATTTAATTTTTAAATTTGTTTTAACAATAACTTTTATCCTGTGGCATTATCACTAAAAAATGAAGATTTTTTAAAAAATTGAGAAGGTAGATATAAAAACAGTGTGATGCACCAATAATTTATATTCTTTCTTTTCTTTCTTTCTTTCTTTCTTTCTTTCTTTCTTTCTTTCTTTCTTTCTTTTCTTCAATTCAATTAATTAACCTATAATGTATTATTAGTTTCAGAGGTAGAGGTCAGCAATTCATCAGTCTTTTTTTTTTAACCAGTCTTATAAAATACCCAATGCTCATCATATCACATGCCCTCCTTAATGTCCCTCACCCAGTTACCCCATTCCCCCCACCTCCCTCCCTCCAGCAACTCTCAATTTGTTTCCTATCATTAAGAGTCTCTTATGGTTTGTCTCCCTCTCTGATTTTGTCTTGTTTTATTTTTTCCTCTTTTCCCCTATGATCCTCAGTTTTGTTTCTTAAATTCCACATATGAGTGAGAGCATATGATAATTTCTCTGACTGACTTATTTCGCTTAACATAATACCCTCTAGTTCCATCCATGTCATTACAAATGGCAAGATTTCATTTTCTTCAATGGCTAAGTATTATTTCATTGTGTGTGTGTGTGTGTGTGTGTGTGTGTGTGTGTGTGTGTATGGCGTAATCTATAAAGAACTTCTCAAACTCAACACTCAAAAAACAAGTAACCCAGTCAGAAAATGGGCAGAAGTCATGAACACACACTTCTCCAAAGAAGATAAACAAATGACTAACAGACACATGAAAAAATGCTCAACTTCCCTAGCCATCAGGGAAATACAAATCATAACTACAATGAGATACCACCTTACACCAATTAGAATGGCAAAAAATAACAAGTCAGGATATAACTAATGTTGGCGAGGATGTGGAGAAAGGGGAATCCTCTTACACTGTTGGTGGGAATGCAAGCTGGTACAGCCACTCTGGAAAACAGTATGGAGGTTCCTCAAGATGTTAAAAATAGAGCTACCCTATGACTCAAGAATTGCACTACTAGGTATTTACCCCAAAGATACAGATGTAGTGAAAAGAGGAGTATATCACCCCAATGCTCATAGCAGCAATGTCCAGAATAACCCAACTGTGGAAGGAGCCGAGATACCCTTCAACAGATGAATGGATAAAGAAGATATGGTCCATCATAGATATATATAAAACACTACACCCCAGAACCAAAGAATACTCATTCTATTCTAATGCCCATGGAACATTCTCAAGAATAGACCATGATCTGGGTCACAAAACAGGTCTCAACGGATATCAAAAGACTGAAATTATTCCCTGCATATTCTCAGACCACAACGCTCTGAAATTGGAACTCAACCACAAGGAAAAATTTGGAAGAAACTCAAACATTTGGAGACTAAAAACCATCCTGCTCAGGAGTGACTCGATAAACCAGGAAATCAAAAATCAATTTAAACAAGTTATGGAGACCAACGAAAATGAAAACACAATGGTCCAAAACCTATGGGATACTGCAAAGGCAGTCCTAAGGGGGAAATACATAGCCATCCAAGCCTCACTCAAAAGAATAGAAAAATCTAAAATGCAGTTTTTATATTCTCACCTCTAGAAGCTGAAACAGCAACAGAGGGACAGGCCTAATCCATGCACGAGGAAGCAGTTGACCAAAATTAGAGCTGAAATCAATCAAGCAGAAACCAGAAGTACAGTAGAGCAGATCAACAGACTAGAAGCTGGTTCTTTATGAGAGAATCAATAAAATTGACAGACCGCTGGAAGACTTATTCAAAGAATAGAAAAGGACCCAAATTAATAAAATTATGAATGAAAAAGTAGAGGTCACAACCAACACCAATGAAATTGAAAGGATTATTAGAAACTTTTATCAACAGCTATATGCCAATAAATTAAGCAATCTGGAAGAGATGGAGGCCTTCCTGAAACCTGTGTAAACTACCAAGACTGAAACAGGAAGAAATGTGATTTCTTTCAATAGGCAATTAATTATGAAGAGATTGAGTCAGTGATAAACAACCTTCAAAAAACAAAAGCTCTAGGCGATGTGTCTTTGGGTTCTAAAATTCAATTAGACTAGAAATAAGTCCTATTTAACTAAACTATTTCAAAATAAAACGAAGAAGACTAAACTCATTCTATGAGGCCAATATTACCTTTGATCCCCAAACCAGGCAAAGACCCCATCAAAAGGAGAATTACAGACCGATTTCCCCATGAATATGGACGCCTGCAAATCCTCAACAAGATCCTGGCTAATAGAATCCAACAGTACAATAAAAAGGATTATCCATCATGACCAAGTGGATCTCATACCTGGATGCAAGCGTGGTTCAACATTCACAAAAATCAATCAGCGTGATACATCATATCAACAAGAAAGACTCAGGAACCATATGATCCTCTCAACTGATGCAGAAAAGCATTTGACAAAATACAGCATTCTTTCTGATTAAAACCCCTTCAGAGTGTAGGAATGGGGTACATTCCTCAAACTCATAGAAAACGATCTATGAAACAACAATAATATTTCTCAATGGGAAAAGCTGGAAGCCTTTCCCCAAGATCAGGAACACGACAAGGATGCCCATCATCACTATTATTCAACATAGTACTAGAAGTCCCTTTGCAACAGCAATCAGACAAACAAAAGGGATAAAAAGGTATACAAACGAAGAAAAGTCAAAATGTCTCTCTCTCGCGAGATGACATGATACTCTACATGGAACTCGCAAAGAGATCCAATCCCAAACTAGTTAGAAGTTATAGAGCAATTCAGTATGGCAGGGATACAAAATCAATGCTCAGAAATCAGTTGCATTTCTATACACGAATAATGAGACTGAAAAAGAGAAATTAAGGGAATCCATCCATCACATGCGTAATTAAAACCATACATTACCTTGGAATTAACTTAAACAGAGATGTAAAGGATCTATATTCTAGAAACTATAAACCACTCTTGAAAGACATTGAGGAAGACACAAAGAGATGGAAAAATATTCCATGCTCATGGATCAGAAGAATTAACATAATTAAAATGTCCATGCTAGCCAGAGCAATCTACACTTTCAATGCTATCCTGATCAAAACACCAATGACATTTTTCAAAGAACTGGAACAAATAGTCCTTAAATTTGTATGGAGCCAGAAAAGGCCCCGAATCGCCAAGGAACTGTTGAAAAGGAAAAACAAAGCTGGGGGCATCACAATGCCAGATTTCGAGCTGTACTACAAAGCTGTGATCACAAAGACAGCATGGTACTGGCACAAAAACAACACATAGACCAATGGACCAGAATAGAGAGCCCAGAAATGGACCCTCGGCTCTTTGGGCAACGAATCTTTGATAAAGCAGGAAAAAACATCCGGTGGAAAAAAGACAGTCTCTTCAATAAATGGTGCTGGCAAAATTGGACAGCTACATGAAAAGAATGAAACTTGACTACTCTCTCACACCATACACAAAGATAAACTCCAAATGGATGAAAGACCTCGATGTGAGACAGGAATGCATCAAAGTACTAGAGGAGAACATAGGCAGCAACCTCTACAACATCGGCCAAAGCAAGCTTTTTCATGACACATCTCCAAAGGCAAGAGAAACAAAAGATAAAATGAACTTGTGGGACTTCATCAAGATAAAAAGCTTCTGCACAGCCAAGGAAACAGTAAAAAAAACTAAGAGGCAACCCACAGAATGGGAGAAGATATTTGCAAATGACACTACAGATAAAAGACTGGTATCCAAGATCTACAAAGAACTTCTCAAACTCAATATGTGAGAAACAAATAAACAAATCATAAAATGGGCAGAAGATATGAATAGACACTTTTCCAATGAACAAAACCACACTGAGATACCACCTTACGCCAGTTAGAATGGCAAAAATAGACAAGGCAAGAAACAACAATTGCTGGAGAGGATGTGGAGAAAGGGGATCCCTCCTACATTGTTGGTGGGAATGCAGGTTGTTGCAGCCACTCTGGAAAACAGTGTGGAGGTCCCTTAAAAAGTTAAAAATTGAGCTACCCTATGACCAAGCCATTGCACTACTGGGTATTTACCCCAAAGAGGCAGACGTAGTGAAGAGAAGGGCCATATGCACCCCAGTGCATTAGCAGCATTGTCCACAATAGCTAAATCATGGAAGGAATCGAGATGCCCTTCAACAGATGACTGGATTAAGAAGTTGTGGTCCATATATACAATGGAATATTACTCAGCTGTCAGAAAGAACGAGTTCTCAACATTTGCTGCAACATGGACGGCACTGGAGGAGATAATGCTAAGTGAAATAAGTCAAGCAGAGAAAGACAACTATCATATGATTTCTCTCATCTATGGAACATAAGAACTAGGATGATCGTTAGGGGAAGAAAGGGATAAAGAAAGGGGGGGTAATCAGAAGGGGGAATGAAACATGAGAGACTATGGACTATGAGAAACAAGCTGAGGGCCTCAGAGGGGAGGGGGGTGGAGGAAGGGGATAGGCCGGTGATAGGTAGTAAGGAGGGCACATATTGCATGGTGCACTGGGTGTTATACACAACTAATGAATCATCGAGCCTTACATCGGAAACTGGGGATGTACTGTACGGTGACTAACATAATATAATAAAAAATCAATAAAAAAAATACCTACCATTTGCATAGACATGGATGGAACTTGAGGGGGTTATGCTAAGTGAAGTAAGTCAAGCAGAGAAAGACGATTATCACATGGTTTCACTCATATGTGGAACATAAGCAATAGCACGGAAGACCATAGGGAAAGAGGGAAAACTGAAGGGAGAGAAATCAAAGAGGGAGATGAACCATGAGAGACTATGGACCCCAGCAAACAAACTGAGCGTTTCAGAGGGGACGGGGGAGGGGGTATAAGGGTGATGGGTATTAAGGAGGGCACATGTTGTGATGAGCACTGGGTGTTATACATAACTAATGAATCATTGAATATTACATCAAAAACTAATGATGTACTATGTAGTGGCTAACTGAACATAATAAAAAAATTAAATTAAATTAAAATACGCTTAAGGGGTAAACATCCTCAAACTGGGAATAACTTTGTCATCCTATTTACCTATTGCGGCCAAACTATTAAAGTCACCCTACAAGTTGACTTTTTAACAAATTTTTATCAGAAAAAAATGAGATCAGTGGGAATGACCTGGAAAGAACATGAATTAATTATGTAACTTAAGGTCAATTTACAAGTATATGATGTGGAATTCTTGCTTCAGCAAACTAAATCTACATTTATAATAGCTCCTTAGTTGCAACTGTGAACTGACAAACTCTCTGTAATACATGTCATTCAATATTGTTTTCAAATACTATACCTCTTTCAACATTATTGGGTAGATTATACCAGAGTGTATAATACATGCATTATTAGTTCCTCACATTAAATCCTTAGATACAAATGTTTAAACTGATTTAATAAAAGCAAAAATAACATTTGTGGGTAGGAGAGGTGGATGAGATTTTAGATGAAGTAAGAAAACGTTTACATTTTGGCACACACTTTGTATTGATTATGGGTTCATTTGTCCATATTTTGCTATGAAATCTGAGGGGAAAATTTTGTCCAATGTGACACTAGTTTGTGTCTATTTTTTAATATAATTAGAAAATAGAAAAACACTCAAATATATCTTGAATGTATAATTAATCTATTATAATTCACCAATTACAATATATTGCACCATTATAAATAGAGAAACATTGAATTTTTTATGCAACTGCTTGTCTTCCAAAGTGGCTACACTATTTTGCATTCCCACCAGCAAAAAAGAGTTTTTGTTGCTTCATAGCTTCACTAGCATTGGTATTTGTCAGTTTTGAATTTTTTATTTGTTTGCTTACTGTTATATGTATGTATGTATGTATGTATGTATGTATGTATGTATGTATATTTTAGCTTTTTCCGTAGGTGTATGTATCTCATTATTTTGGTATTTAATTCCTTGATGACAAATAGTGTTGAACATAGCACAGGCCTATTTGCTATCTGTTTTGAATGAGTTTGTTCAGATATTTTGCCCATTTTAAATTTTGTAAGTGTTCATATTATTGAGTTGTAAAATTTCTTTGTATAATTTGGATAAAAGTCTTTTATAAGATATGTTATACAAATACATTCTTTCAGCCTTTGATTTCTGTTTTTATTCACTCAGTGTCTTTCACAGAGCAACAGTTTTTAATTTTAATAAAGTTCAATTCATTATTTTTTTCTTTTATATATTATGCTTTGGGTGTTATACCTAAAAACTCATCACCAAATCCAAGGTCACATAGATTTTCTTTTATGTTTTCTTTAGAAATTTTAGGATTTTCAATTTTACATTTAGGTATATGATCTTTTCTCATTAATTTTGTGAAAGATTTAAGGTTTGGATCTGGGTTCATTTTTTGCATGCAGACATCTAATTGTTTGATCATTATTTATTGAATAGATGATATATTCTTTATTGGAATGCCTCTGCATTCTTCTCAATCTTCTTTCTTTCTTTTTTTTTTCAGATTTTATTTATTTATTTATTTGAAAGAGAGCAAGTGTGTGTGTGCAAGCAGGGGGACGGACCCAGAGAGAAGGGAGAGTCTCAAGCAGACTCCATGCTGAGTGCAGAGCCCACTGTGGGACTCTATCTCATGATCCTGAGATCATGACCTGAGCCAAAATCAAGAGTGGGATGCTTAACCGATTGAGCCACCCAGGTGCCCCTCTTCTCAATTTTCAATTGACGACATTGGAGTGGGTATTTTTATAATTGGACTAATTGTATTCACCTCATATCTTCAAATTGCAACATTTTTAAGAACTCTATAATATTTACATCATTTTTTCAGAGATGATGTAATAATAAATAAAATAAAACAGAGAAAATAAAACACAGGTTGATCCTACTCTTTAAATAGGCTTATGCACTATTTTGGAATAAAATTCTGATAACTGACAGGAGTACTAGTAAATTTCTTATTAATAATTTATAAATTTCAATTATAACTCGAGTAAATATATTTTTATAAATAATGGAATAAAAGCAAGAATACGTTTTTTAGTTTTTTTCTAGTTGTTTGAAAATGTATTTCACTTATATCAATATTTTATCTACATGAAATAGGAAAAAACACAAATAAATGTATAAGAATACTTGTGTAGATCACTTACAACAAACACTAAGTATTTTGCATCTTTTTATATATTTTACCTCATTTATTTTTCTTTTCTTTTTTTTTTTTAAAGATTTTATTTATTTATTCGACAGAGACAGAGACAGCCAGCGAGAGAGGGAACACAAGCAGGGGGAGTGGGAGAGGAAGAAGCAGGCTCATAGCGGAGGAGCCTGATGTGGGGCTCGATCCCATAATGCTGGGATCACGCCCTGAGCCGAAGGCAGACGCTTAACCGCTGAGCCACCCAGGCACCCCTCATTTATTTTTCTTTTTACCTCTTTGTAGTGAGATCTATTGCAATCTTTATTTAACAAAAGAAATCAGTGAAGCAGAGGTTAAGTAACTTTTCTAACTTCTGATAACATCGAATAAGTGTTGATTTTCTTTGTGGCTTCAAAATTAATTCTATGGTTTATTTTTGTATTCTGTCCTTAAAATATTAGTATAAAATAATATAAACTACATTTTTAATGTCTCTAACACACTTGTTTTCTAACATTCATTAATTATTCAAAGTATAATATTCACTTTATGGATAGATCCCAATGTTAATGGATTGAATTCATGTTTCAAAGAATTATCTTCAATGACATTTTTGGCTAAATTTAGAATAATTTTTTTTCTTATGTTAATATTAGCCTTTGGTGATGAAATGCACAAATATGAAACATGTCAACCCTGATACTTCCTTTTTTTTCACCTGGTGTGTTCATTATGAGATTTCTTACTTTGAGCTTTTGCACAACTATTCTACATTGTGAGTATTACTAAAATTAGCTACTATAATCAGTATTTAAGTCTAATTAACTGTAGTCCACAGGCTTTTACTAAAGGTAAAGAGACCAATGATTTACTTCTCAACCCTACTGAATGTGCTCTTTATTGTATGACTTTAGTAGATTGTATTTTTTTCTCAAAATTCTTTCTTCTTCATTCATATCACTTTTCTCTTTTTTCCTTCATATCACTTTGGCCCTTTGACTTGCTTTGCCAGTGGAATGTGATAATGACAAACATTTTACCTGATAAGACATTTTCAATATGCTAGCACGATTTTACTTGTCCTCTTGCATCTTTCCTAATTTCTCTGGGGAATATCTCAAGGAACTGATTTTTTGTCTGGGTCTCATAATGAATTATAAATGAGATAGTAAACATTGTTAACCCACAGATACATAAGCAAGAAATAAATGTGTGTCATTGAAAGCTACTGAAATTTTCTGATTGTTTATTATGCAACATGTATGCAAATATCTGACTAAATCAAATACAATGAATTATATACCTTTGTATAACTAATAGTTGAAGTGAGGGCATCAGTGTCAGTGCTTCTGTTTAAATTAGCATAGGGGTGCCTGACTTGCTCAGCTGGTAGAGCATGCGACCCTTGATCTCCGGGTTGTGAGTTCAAGCCCCCTGTTGGGTGTAGAGATTACTTAAAATAAAATCTTAAAAAAAAATTGGTGTATTAGCCAAGGTTCTCCAGAGAAACCATTAGGATATGTATTTTTATGGAGATAAATTTATTTAAAAGAATTGCTCATGAGATTATTGAGGTTGACAGGTAGAAAATCTGCTGGAGACCCCAGGAAGAACAATAATGCGGTTCAAACCTAAAGGTCACCTGCTGACAGAATTCCTTCTTGCTCAGGGGAAATTAGTTTTTGATCTCTTAAGGTCTTCAACTTTTGTTGATTTGTATGAGACCTACCAACATTATGGAGGACAATCTGTTTTACTCAAAGTCCACCGATTTAATATTAATCTCATTGAAAAAACCCTCACAGAAGCTTTCAGAATAATGTCTGACCAAACATTTGGGCACAGTGGACCAGCCAACTTTACACATAAAATTATACTGGTAAAGCTGAATCATGTTCTTATATAAAGATTCAAATGCAAATTTTAATATTTTATACTTGTCTTCATATTGAGGACCAGTCTTGAAATCTATTAAAACAAAAGGAAAAAAGAAAAAATAATAATTCGTTAGCCAAATGTAGACCACTGTTGTGTTTTATATGACTTTATAGTTTTAATTGTGTGCTTTCAAGATCATTGTCAATACATAAAATCAAGAGATTTTTTTAGGTAGATATCTGGATAATTTGTTTTTCTTGAAAACTCAGATCTGTTGCCACATGGCTTAAATTGACTCCCTGCTTTAGATTGTCATTCCCTGCTTCATTTGCCACATTCCCCACTGCTCCTTGTTAACAATAAAGTCAGTATCAGTTGCTTTTATTGACTTACTTGTACTCTGATTTAAGTTAAATGATTATTTCAAGGAGGTATTACAGCACCTTTCATTATTTGAGAAACATAAAATCTTAAAGATATTAGAATAAATTCATTTTAGAAGAAGAGAAGTGTATAAATTCTTACTAGATTTGTTGTCATGTTTTCTGAGACCAAAGAAGGCTCTTTTAATTTTGAAAATTTTCTCTGAACTACTTGAAATATTATCATTTGTAATACTCTTGTTGAATACCACCAGTCTTTCGACTCCTGAATTCAACCCTTAATAGCAGTCAGTATCACCTGAAATGATAAATTAAAAATAGAACATCAAGCTGCTCTTTAACGTCAAGGCTCATTTAATATAACTGATCACTATGAAAGCAAACAATGAACAATTAAAAAGAGATCCTGTCCATATAATGTATATCAAGTATTTTAATTGTCTTCATTAGGGATGCATGAAAAAGCCAAAATGTGTTTTGGTTGTAGAAAGTAATGATCCAAGATAAAAATATATCAACATGGGAGAAAAATAGCACATAAAACTATTTCTGATTTGTCACCTGGAATTAGAAGCACCTTTCCATGACATAATATTGTCAAACCTTTGATTCAGTTATTAAATGTGCAGATGATTAAAGTACAAGCTGGTCAAAGAAATCCAATTAACAGTGCAGATTATTCTCAGAAGTGAGCTACTACTTTATTCATATTGTAAGCAACTGAAAATGCTTCACACCAAGATAAGTCTTGATGTAAAAGGAAATCGCAGACAGTAGGCACAGTAATACAAAACATGCCTGTTAAAATTGTATGTTCCATTAAAACTTAAAAAAATTGAATTGTTGAATCATTGTATTGTACACCTGAAACTAATACAACACTGTATGTTAATCAACTGGAATTAAAGTAAAACTTTAAAAAAACCCAAAACTATCTATTTCAAAAGCAGACAATAATTTTAATGCTGGATTTTTCAACTTGTGCACTGTTGGCATTTTGGTCCAGATAAATTCTTTGTTGGTTTGTTTTTAGTACTAACTCCCCTGTTCATGTAGAATGTTTAGTAACACCACTGACCTTAATCCATTACATGCCAGTCGCAATCTTCTAGTTGTGAGAGCCAAAAATAACTTCAGATATTGTCAATATTCCCTGTAGGGCACCATCATCTCTAGTTTAGAAATATAATTTAATGTTATATCTTCTTAAATAATAAAATACATGTCCTATGGGTATTCAAAAATAGTAGGAAATTTAAAAATGCACAATAATCATTTATCTAAAGGAAATGTTGGCTTAAAAATCATTTACTTAAAATTTAAAATCTTAGAACATGAATCACAAAGGCGACAAGATAATTAATATATGCATTAATATTTTCTTCTTTCTTTCTTTCTTTCTTTCTTTCTTTCTTTCTTTCTTTCTTTTTCTTTCTTTCATCTTTCTTCCTTTCTCTTTCCCTTTTTCCTTCCTTCCTTCCTTCCTTCCTTCCTTCCTTCCTTCCTTCCTTCCTTTTCTTCTTCTCTGCCACTGTTCTCTCCTCTTCCTTCTGTGTGTGCTGAGGACACTCACAATCTACCCTCTCAGGAAATTACAAGTATGCAATACGACGTGGTTGTTAACCATAGTCACCATGCCCTATGTTACACCTCCAGAAATTATTCATCATAATCATTCGTAAATGAGACTTTGTATTCTTTGATCACTATCTCTCTATTTGTTCAGACCTCCAGTCCCTGGTAACCACCATTCTACCCTCTGCTTCTATGAGACTATTTTAGATTTCACATATGTAAATGAGATCATTCACTATTTGTCTTTGTGTGCCTGTCTTAAATCATTTACCATAATATCCTCCAGGTTCATCAATATTGTCACAAATGGCAGGTCTTCCTTTTTTATAATGAAATAAATACATGTTTCATTGTATATCATATTTTCTTTATATAGTCATCCATTATCAGACATTTTGGTTTTTTCATGATTGGTTATTGTGAATAATGCTGCAATAACAGGGGATTACAGATACCTCTTCAAGATCCTGATTTTATTTCTTTTGAATATATACCTGGAAGTGGGATTCTGTATTATATGACAGTTCTATTTTTAATTATTAAGGAAATTTCCATATCTTTTTCCATAATGGTTGCATTAATTTACATTCCTACCAACAACAATAAAGATTCCCTTCTCTCCACACCCTCTCCAGCACTTATTATATCTTCTCTTTTTAATTATAGTCATACTGACAAATGTAAGGTGATAACTTATTGTCATTTTTAGTTGCATTAATGATTAGTGAGGTTGAGCATGTTTTCATATATGTGGTAGTCATTTGTATATCTTCTTTTGAGAAATGTTTATTCAAGTTCTTTGCCAATTTTTAAATTGGATTTTATTTATTTATTTATTTGTTTATTTATTTATTTATTTTTGCTATTGGGTGTTATGAGTTCCCCATACATTTTGGATATATACCCCTCATCAGAATTATGGTTTGCAACTATATTCCCCCATTCCATAGTCTGCTTTTCACTCTGTTGATTGTTTTCTTTGTTGTATGGAAGATTTTCAGTTTGATGAAGTCCCAGTTGTCTCATTCTGCTTTCGTCTCCTGTGTTTTTGTGTTATACCCCAAAATTGTTGCCAATACCAATGTCAGGAAGCTGTTTCCCTATGTTGTCTTCTAGTAGTTTCGTAATTTCAGGTCTTATGTTTAATCCATTTTAAGTTGATTTGTGTGTGTGTGTTATAAGATAAGGGTTAAAATTCATTCTTTTGCTTGCAGACATCCAATTTTCCTAGCACTGTTTGTTGGACAGACATGCTTTACCTTCTTGTATTCTTGGCACTCTTGTCAATTGTCAGTTGACTATATTTGTAGACATTTATTTCTGGCCTCTATTCCATTTGTCTTTAAGTGTGCCTTTATGCTAATACCATATTGTTTTAACTACTATAGCTTTATAATATATGTTTTAATTTAAAAATGTGATGCCTCCAACATTGTTTTTTACTCAAGATTGTTTTGACTATACAGGGAATTTTGTAGTTCTGTATAGATTTTAGAATTATTTTTTATATTTCTGTAAGAAATGCAATTGAGATACTGATAGACACTTCATTGAATCTGTACCTCACTTTGTAGAGACTGGACATTTTAACAATATATTAAACCTTCCAATCTATGAACACAAGATAACTTCCCATTTCTTTATTAATTTATTTTACAAACATTTCATAGTTTTTAGTCTCCAAGTCCTTTGTACCTTAGCTAACTTTATCCTAAATGTTTTTTGAAGCTATGTAAATATATTGTTTTCCTGATTTGCTCTTCAGATAGTATATTATTAGTGTATCGAAAGCAACTGATTTTGTATTTTGATTTGTGTCCTACAACTTTACTGAATTCATTAGTGCTAACAGTTTTTTGCATACAATAAGATGTAGCTAAGATTATTGATTAAGGGAAAAGACTACCTTACAACATTTTGGATGTGTCTACATGTTCCAGGGGGTGGGAAGGGGTCAGAATTTATTAAGAATTGTAAGTTTGGTTTAAAGCAGTATTTAAATGTGAGGCCTTGATAAGGACTGAGTCAGAGTCATATACAGCAGTCCAGAATTGCTGGAAACAGATGGGAAAGAATTTTGAGAAAAGTATTCAAATAATCTTAGTGTGTAAATTGTTTATTAAAGTTTTCCAATAAAAAGTTAGTGGTTTTCCAGGAGTATCTATAATGAACCATGCAATCATTAGTGGGGCAGAGCAGTCCTGGAAGAGTAAAGAAGTACTACTAAAAACAGCAGAATAGCAAACTTATGTCAATGTGGACATTAAGGTGTGATTTAGAGTCTCAGTGTCCAGTCTGAGTATGGGAGTACACAGTTGAGGCGTTAGTTCTCAATGGTCTAATCTAGTTCCCAGTGTCATGTTTTTACCTAATTAATGAGGAGTTACGCAGTTCACTGCATTGTTAGTTTTTTAAACAGTCTGTCTCTTCTCTGTGCTTCTAATTCCCCTGGGCTTTTTCTCTACGTTCTCGAAATAGTTTTATTTAACACTAAGATGTGTCTATTTTCCAAATTAGCATTTGTAGCCTATTGCATAAAAACAGTTTGAATTTTTACAATATGGTTAAATATTCTTAGATGAACAGAGCACAACAAATTTCCAGTTATAAAGCAATTATCCATTTCTTCTTGGTAACATATCAAAATGTTTTTTCTTATATTTTTTGAACAGGTTCTCAATACATATTTGTTTATCAATTAGTTCATGTCATATTTATATAAAGTGAATTTAAGAGTTTCAATAATTATGAAATTGAGGCAAACATTTCAGAAAAGAGGACCTTAAAAGATATATATTTGTTTTCTGTTTTGTTATTTATCTATCTGGAAAAACAAGATTTTACCAATACTGCCCTTGCTCTTATTTCCATATCTCTTCTCCTAGGTTGTAGAAAATTTAAATTCTTTGACATTTTGGAAGAGGAAGAGTTGAATCAACTGTGAAATGTTTTCAGTATCCTTGAATTATTAATTGAATTATAGTTTTCTTCAAGTTTGGTGGTGCATCTGATGCGTTTGTTAAATGAATTCCTAAGTAAACAGACTCTAAATATAACTATGCTGAATAAAAATATCTATAGTAATGCACAAATACAGAAAAATCTCGGGAACAGACACACACTACTCTATTTATTTGGCATGTGATCTTCTTTTATACATTTTCCGCTAAGCAAGCATCAGTAGAGGTGTTTATATATGAAGTACTAATTTGTCATTCATCTTAAAATGAATATACCTAACCAGTAGAAAACTACCAAATCCTGCAAAACACCCTTGACTTGTTAAGGCAATGTCATGTATTAAAACTATTCTTGTAATTTCCCAAAACAATGCCTCCAGAATTTTAATCTATTGTTACTAGTTATTTTAATTATGGAAAAATATTATTTTGATTTTGGGGTAATTATCAAGTCTTTTTTTTTTAAGATTTTATTTATTTATTTGACAGAGATAGAGACAGCCAGCAAGAGAGGGAACACAAGCAGGGGGAGTGGGAGAGGAAGAAGCAGGCTCATAGCGGAGAAGCCTGATGTGGGGCTCGATCCCATAACGCCAGGATCATACCCTGAGCCGAAGGCAGACACTTAACCACTGTGCCACCCAGGCGCCCCAGTAATTATCAAGTCTTGTTTAGAAGTAAGTCTGTAGAGGAAGATAGATAATAAAGCTGTGTAATGATATTTTGTTTAAAAATAGTGTAAAATATTTCTAAAAGCAGTTGTAGAAGGTAAATTTCAAAATTATTTTGGACAGAGTAGCATTATTTAAATAAGCATATACACTTTTGAAGTGAATACCTTAAGGAATACTGAACTTTGAGCTATGTAATTTCTACTGGACACCTCCTTTATTTTATTATAAAAATTATTTTAATATTTTGCATATGAATAATAATGGTTTTCTTGCCATGTTACTCCATTCCTAATTACAGAAAAGAGCATTTGTCAAGGAAATAGAAATAAAATTTATAATATAAAATCTTTCTAAAATATGGATTAAAAGATACATATTGTTAAAGTCACACATTTTTATAGACATTTCATAAATACATAAACAGCATTAGTATTATTCCTTTTCAACTAAGAAGTATAAAGTAATAGAAAAATTATCTTTTTTTTCAAATTTTATTAGAGATTCACTGATAAATAGATGCTATTTGTTCAAATACAAAGTTAAGTCATTAAACATTTTATACATAGGAATTTTGACCAGAATAAGTAGTAAGACCACTCAAAAAATGATCCTGACCTAGGACACATGTAGGAGTTTTATCAGCTAGGTGATGAAGGCACAGTGCTACAATTTACCCCTGTTAGGGTTGGAGAAACACTCAACATCTCTGAAATTTAGAGCAAATAAAATGCAATTCCCTCTAATTGTATAGTAATTAAATGCATGTTCTTCCTGCATCATGAGAATCTTTTCAAATATTTATCTCTCTTCACTCTTGTACAGTTTGAACTTCCTACAAAACAACCTCCATATCTCTGCTTTTCAGTATTTAGCCTGTCTTCACGTGAGTCTTATTTTTCATCCTGTTGTTTCTCCAACGTTAGACTGCTCTGTTAGCTGAGTATATCTGATTCTTTAAGACACTTCAGAAAGCTACTTTCCTGTGAGAATCAACTCTATGCAGTAGTATTAGGAGATGAACAGTAGAAAGCACTAACGTCATAAGAACCACAACTTCACCCATTAGGACGCTACCTGTTTTTTTTTTTTTTTTTTTTGTCTGCAATTCTTCACTCTTTCCTACCATATCAAAACCCATTTTTCTCCTCAAAATGTCAGTTCCTTAGTTGAAGGATTACTAATGTTCAGTTTAACAAATTTATGCAATTATAATGCAGAATCGATTTGCTTCCTAGTAACTGGAGTATAGCCATCACTGTGGTAATAAAAGCAAGGCTTAGAGTTCAGACAGAGTAAAGAACAAAATCATATCATACAGCTTGTGCCAACAGGGTACAACTCTACTTGGCCGGTGTATCACTCTGAGCATCAATGTGGAATTTTAATTGCTGTTTGTCTTTTGCAACAAGAAAGCATATTCGAAACACTTTATTAATTCTGAAACTAAATTAAAGCTCTCACATTATGATTTATGTTGATATGCTAAAGTTTCATGCTGAAAAAAAAAACAATCTACAGGTAATAAATACCGTGTAACTATGCGTAGTTACTGGCATCACAGGTATCATTTAAATCAATTCTATTTCATTGTGGAACTTTTCTTGTTATTTATGACAACAAATAACACTAATGATGTATGTTGTCTGAACTATTTTATCTGTCTTACAGCTTCATGCTTCTTGTTTCGTGGTAAGGAATGTACCTATGCTTGTTAATACCACTAACACTGTTCTGGGACTAACCGTCCCAAGTTGGAATCTTTTTTCTTAGAGCTGAACAGTAACTTATAACTCATATCTTCAACAAAAGAACACATTTCTGGTTTATGGTGAAAGCTATATTTAAACAAAGATCAGCATTTTTGTGCTAGCCCTTTATCTGAAAATATATGGCTCTAAAATTCATACAGATAACAAAACAAACTATAATTGTCTCCTTAAAATATTTTCCTTAAGACTATTTTCTAAAGGTAATTATCAGTCCCTGCACAGTGTACCTACCAACTCTGACATCATTGTTTTCCCTAAAACATTTGTAGATCTATATATTCATATCTACTCCTTCAGCCTCTAAGGCAATTCAGTTTTACATGTCTAAATATGTAGACTATTGCAATCAACTACTCACTTAGGTCCAGCAATAGTACTCTTTATATGATTTACCTGATTTGTTCCCATAATTCTTTTAAAGCATTTTTTAGGCTAATTTCCTAGGTAAGAATCCATTTATTCATTCTAGCACCTACGATGTTTCAAGCCTGTTAATAATCTCTGACTGTTTTTATCAGAATGGTGCCAGTCTTTTCAAAGACAAACTCCTAACTGCAGGCAATCCCCTACTTCTCTCCTCAACTTAAATGGCTGCTCTGTCACAATATACAAATGTATTGCCCTCTTCTCTTTCCTGGTTTATTTCCACTCCTTTAATTTGCCTGGCACACAGATATTCTTGGAAATAATTCCTGCCTCCACAGTATAAAGAAGTATATCTAGGTCTGTTGTTTCCTTTATATGGCATAAAATCATCTATATCCTGTTGTCTTTCCAGAAAAAAATTTCTTAATAATAAGTTTCTCCACAAAATATCATTCTTTTCACCCGGATCATCTTTGTTATCTTGACTGGAAATTTTCACTGCATAAAATATTCCAGGGGAAGAGATATGATAATTTTTTAGAAGGAATTAAAATCAACACATTCTGAATTATTATACATGCAAATAAACTTCTAATGTATCATTGTATTCAAATGTATGTATATTACATACACAAGTTGGTTTCCAAATTGTAATAATTATCTTTGTTTCAAATGTAATGAAGTTGAAAATTAGAGTTTAAAGAGAAAGGAAATATCTCAAATGCTTACTTTGATTAACTGAATGATATCTTTGTGTATATGGAATCAAAACAATGACTAATTTAATAAATTAACTCGAACAGTCATTTGACAGGGTAAAATTCATATGAAGCAATTGCTTATCATCATGTAGCTGTGCTAATTTGCCAGATTGTTTAACTGTGTAGGATTTGCAGAAATAGAGTCACAACAGATTTATCTATAATCAAAAACACATGTATATTTCAATTGTTTTGAGAGTATGACTTCGATTGTATAAATACATTTAGATATTACACAATAGTGAACTTTACATTTCATCTGAACACTATCCCATTCCTTTTTCCAAGTTAATTCAAATGATGCCTATTAACTCAAATTAGTTATTCTTTTTAACAATAAAATCATTAAAAATATTTCAAATAATTAAATGCCAAATACTAGCTAGCACAATCAGTTGCTTTCTTTTATGTCTCATAATTCAGTCTTGTCTGTTGTCACATTCTAGAAATTAAACAATCATAATAGTGTTTATTTTAACTGTGATAGTCTATCAGATTAAAGATTTACTTTTAAACAAAGAATTACAATATATCTGTATTATTTGTACATGTAAATAAAAGTACCCACAAACACAACAACAGTGAATAAGAAACTCAGTGAATAATTCTTATTTTTTAAGTGAACAAAAAATTGTATAGATCTGAGAAGTTAAATTTCATCTCCAACATATTTTGTTATTATCATTGTGATTAGTTGTCTAGTGATACTGACCTCTTAAATGATATAAAATATGTAAAGATTCCTGAGCTCAATTCTACCTTTATGGGCTATTACAGATATACTAAAATGATAAAATTGGCCTGCCTATACATTCTATTTTCCTAATGTGCTAATTCTCTAGCAAATAGATACCACTGTTACTCATTATAATTCCTTAATTCTACACAATATACTATTAGAATTGGAAGAAAAGTAACTGTACCTAGAGAGAAACAACGCATCGTAATTTATTTTATGAGACTAATAGAATCTTGATATCAAAGTCAGACAAAAATATTACAAGGAAAGGCAACTACAAACCCAAATATTCAAGAATAGAAGAATATATATGTAAATTGGTAGATATAAAGTAAAATATTAACAAATCAAGTCCAGTAATATACAACAGACAGAGCCAAATCATGACGAACTTGGGTATATCCTAGAATATAAATATGTGTAAAGGCTTAAAAAGCAGCTTATATCTCCTATATATACAGATTAAAAACAAATGCTCATCCTGATAGATAAACAAAAAGTAATTAATACAATTAATGATAGCAACTAATGAAACCTTGACAACATTTGACAAAACTAGAAATAGAACATAGGGCACATTTGTGGATACAAGGTACCTTTTTAAAAATATCAGTACATTCATATTAAAAGTGCAAAATCAGAAACAAGCCTTGATGGTCATTCTCACCACTTTTTTCATTATTATCCTACTGCACATAGACAGATGGGCATATTTTATTGAGGATGTGGAGTATCAGAAACTCATGCATCGCTGATGAAGATATAAATTGGTACAGCTATTTTGGAAAAGGATTTCAAAGGAGTATTTTTCTGGGATTGAGAAACTGATTTTAAAATATATTAGGCAATAAAGCTAAGAATAGTTAAGGGTCACTTGAAGATTAAAAAAAAAGGATCTATTTTTTAGTATGTTTCATGTTGGAGTATGATTTTTGACAAAAGTGCCAAGGTAATTCAAGGGGAAAAGGATAACCAGTGCAGTATGGATAGAATATGCATTAATGAAACAGAATACAGAATCCAGAAACAGACCCAATGACATAGTAGCGATGACATGAAGATGAATTGGCATTGTAAAGATATATGGACAGGATACTTTTCAATAAGTGATACTGGTATATCAGTGTAACCACATTAAAAAAGGAAAATAAAACAAGTTTTTTTGTTTTTTACTTTATCTCCAAACAAAAACTAAATTCCGAGTTGAATAACTAAACATGAAATAATAAATATGAAGGTTTTTAAATGTAATATTGGAAGATATATTCATTACATTAATAAGAGAAAAATATTTAGATAAGACTGAAAAGACAATCTTCTCATAATGGAAGAGTTCAAGAATGCAATCCAAACACATGAGTGCACTTGGAGCCTCTGTTTCTTTCACACCCATCAACATTAAATTGACCAAAACAAACAATCTGGTCGAGCCCCAAATCGAGAGATGATGAAATGCAATCTGCCATCATGAAGCCATGGCAAGTTTGTAGATGTATAATACCTACTGTGGAGTGAAAAATCAGGATCAATAATTCAGTCAACCACATCTTGAACACAAGGTAGAAAGAAAACATTGGCATTCATTTATTTCTAACCAAATATTGTACTTTTGCAATAGTGAATTTTTCATTCATTTTTTAAAAAAAATCATGATACCACATTTGACAAATCAATGTATTTACTGAACAATGAGTTGGGAAGCACAACTATGAGCTTTCCCTAACACAAGCATAGAATTTCTCTCTAGTAAAACCAAACAAGATGTTTAGACAGTGCAAATTTAATTTGAAAACTTCAGAGAACACATTTATCCAAATTGGTCAAGGACACATTTCAAGATTTAAGGGGAAAAAAATCAAGTGTTGTATAATATTTCCCAACTTATATATAAATATTCTATTTATGCTTCCTAAAAATGTGAATGTTGTATTATTTTTTTAGGTGTAATTAAGCTCCATACACATGTCATAGTTGGCTTTACAAGAATATTTTTCTAGTTAAATATCACAATCTCATGATTCAGTGTCTCACATTGTACTTTCAATCAATCATATCTCTTTTTCCGAGTTAATCTGCAAAGGGTTCACCAGGGAACTGCACGTAATATGGCATGCTTCATGAATTTGCATGTCATCCTTGTGCAGGGGCCATGCTAATCTTCTCCAATTTTAGTATATGTGCTGCCATAGGGAGCACATAAATGTGTTATTTTGACATGTGTAGTTTAACTCACATGTTAATATTTCAGCTCAGATATTTTAAAAAGTAATTTTTACTAAAACTGCAGAATATGCATATGTATGATATTAATGCTTTCTCTACAAAATATAATTCTAATCTGTCTTCCAATTACTCAATTACTTTGCAATTATGAAAATTTACTGTGCTTTGAAGCAAAGTGATCTGGCAAGATACCTCATATGTATATTTTGGATGAATATATATGAAATATTCAAGTGATCTTAAC
The DNA here is from genome assembly GCF_017311325.1 of Ursus maritimus. Lineage (NCBI taxonomy): Eukaryota > Metazoa > Chordata > Mammalia > Carnivora > Ursidae > Ursus > Ursus maritimus. Next base: position 56,625,699 of record NW_024424452.1, read on the forward strand.
ATGAACTTAAATTAATTTTAACAGTTGTCTATAGTTATATGTAACTTTGAAGTGAAATGAGCAAATAAATTGTGCAGATGGGACAATTGAATTGAATTGCTTATCTATGTTAGGAACCCACCTTACCCCTTTGTGGCAAAATTCAGAACACTACATTGGCTATATAAAACTAACTATAAATTAAATATGTTATTCAATTTTAATCAACAACCACTGAGTTTTCAATGACAGCAAGAGATACAAGTAATTGTGTTTTTATGAGACACCTTAAATTATACAGTAATATTGTAGATTTCAAATGTTTTCTCTAGTGATTATAAGGTAGTACAATGTCTATTTAGGCTTGTTTGGAGTATCTTTTTAATAAAGATTGGTTATAAGAATGGACTGATAAGAGAACCTCAAATAGAACACTAAATTAAATCTCCAACAACTATTTTTTAAAGCTAGAAAAATGATCCATTGTACCTATACTGATGCTGTTTTTATATTTATGGAACTTCTATAAAAAGTGTGTGACTTTAACAATATGCATCTTTTAATCCATATCTTAAAGGTAGGTTGTATTATGACTATGACTTTTTTGTTGTTGATACCGCAACCACTGCCTTCATGAATGAAGGAAAAAATGAGTACCTATGAAAATATATGGGCTGAACATTTTACACACTGAAAAACAGGTAAGGATAATAAATTAATTAAATGCATAAATATACATCAGGTAAAATTATTTTTACATATGTATTTTTAGAGAAAGATATATATAGAAATGTTTTTAGAGCAAATTTATTTATTCTTTTTTATTAAGATAATTTTTTGGAAAATTCAGGTCCATAGCAAAATTGAGGTGTAGTTACAGGGATTTCCCAAATACCTCCTGACTTCACACATACCTTGCCTTCTCCATTATTAACATTCCCCACCAGAGTGGTGCATTTTTTACAGCTGATGAACCTAAATTGACACACCATAATCACTCAAAGTCCAAAGTTTACATTATAGTTCACTTTTGGTTTTAACATTCCATGAAATGTTAAATTATTTATTGATAAATATATAATGATATGTATCCATCATTACAGTGCCATACAGAATATTTTTACTCTACCAAATATTCTTTGTGCTCTACCTATTCATCGCTCCACTACCCCTGGTGGCAACCCCTAGTATTTTTACTGTCTCCACAGTTTTGCCTTTTCCAATATGTCATGTAGTTGGAATCATACAGTATGTAGATGTTTCAGATTGATAACTTTCACTTTGTAATGGGCAGTCAGGGTTCTTTCATGACTTTTCATGGACTGAAAGCTCATTTCTTTTTGTGCTGAATAGTATTCTATTGTCTGGACGTACCACCCTTTATTATCTATTCATGTACTGACGACATCTTGGTTGCTTCTAATTTGGCAATTATGAATAAAGCTGCTATAAACATCTGAGAGCAGATTTCTCTGTGGACATAAGCTTTCAACTGCATTGAATAAGCTCCAACCCGCCTTCTAGCAACGATATGAGTGAACTTTGAAACAGATCTTTTGGAGACTTCCAATAGCTATTTGAGTCTGAAAGAGGATTTACCCCCAATCTTTCAGGTGCCTGCATGTCCAGCTAACAAACCGATGTAGAGATTTTGATCCAGAACCACTTAAATAAAATAATTCTTTGATTCCTCTCCTACAGAGATTATGGAAGAAAAAAAATATTATTTTAAACATTAAGTTTAGAATACTTTGTTACATAGCAATAGATAACTAATGTGTGTGATATTTTTAAAAATTTACTCAACACATATTTTTGAAAACCCGTTGAATGCCAGACATTGTTCAAAGTACTACAGATTCAGTTGTCAAGAAGAAATAGGATAACTGATTTTATTATGCTAATTTTCTTTTTTTTCTTGATTGGGATTTCTTGCCTAGTTTAATTTTCCTTTGAATAAATTGTTCACTATATAACTTAGTAAATGAAAGCAATTATTAAGTGTTTAATGCGAGCCAGATTTCGCATTAAACTCATTTCTTCATCATAACAATATTTTGAGAGAGAAATTTGTGCCAATACTAGACTATTATTGCATATAAACACCGAATTCACCCTTCTACACTCTGTGACTCCAGGGCTAGGCAATGCAAGCTTTTTAAAACTTTAAGGGCTGGTTTTCTATGAAATTTTGCCGTATGGGGCACTTTAGGGAAATTAGAAGGCAGGCGGGAATAGGAAGGGATATGTTTCTTCCTGTTTTCTCAGAGTTCTACTAAATGTTGCCTTAGCAATACTCCACATTAGGAGAGAAAGTTGATTTACTATCTAGCTTTGCTTATTACTCCCAGAAAGAGACCTATTCTTACTCTTTAGAACTGCCAACATCAGAAACATATCCTCAACGGTCTAGGTTTTTGACCCACAGGGCCCATCTCCAAATGTCTATGTTCTTATAACTCCAACTCATGCTTCATTTTTCTCCTAGTTTGGTCATGATTCTTTCTAGGAGTTACTATTTCCATGTTACTTCAATGTTCAATATTCAATATTTCTTTCAGTTTTCCAAAACTTGAAAACAATTCTTTTTTTTTTTTTTTAAAGAGAGAGGGAAGCCAACCATAAGAGCTTCTTTTTTTTTTTTTTTAAGATTTTATTTATTTATTTGACAGAGATAGAGACAGCCAGCGAGAGAGGGAACACAAGCAGGGGGAGTGGGAGAGGAAGAAGCAGGCTCATAGCAGAGGAGCCTGATGTGGGGCTCGATCCCATAACGCCGGAATCACACCCTGAGCCGAAGGCAGACACTTAACCGCTGTGCCACCTAGGTGCCCCTTGAAAACAATTCTTAACATTAGATTCTTTCTCTTAAAACACTCAGTGGGGACCCCAAATACTATTGCATTTTGTTTTTTCTCATGTTGCTCAAGGTCATAGAATTTCTGAGTGGAAGTGCTGAGTTGAAACTCAAGTACTGTGGACAAAGAGCTCTTGCATTTAATGAGTAATCTCTTTCATTATGAGTTGTAATATATATAGTTTTCTCAAATTTATTAGTTTTAGATATTCTGAATTTTAAAAACTAATAATCTGCTTTAGATCTGAGATAAATCAGATTTATAAGAAGCAGAACTTTTACCCAACATCATGTATTACTAATACTTTTGAGGACATGAGCGGTTGTGAAGTAGAGGTAAAATCGAAATCAGCAGTAACAGCCAACTCAGCCTGCCCATTTCTTTCTTGCCACATTAGTCTGAGATGTGGACTAGCATTTACATGTGAGGTTAACAAATGATACTTTACACAAAAGGAAACTATTTCATTTAAGAAACCTCTTCCATTTTATACTCGAATAATTGCACTATTTAATATTTTGCAAAGAGCCAACAAATAAATCTATTCATTCCAGATTGTTTACCATAAAAGTTCTAGAGAGATACATTTTTTAATTTCTCTTTTTGCTGTTTTAATTAATCAATTAACTTTTTATTATGTTCAATTAGCCAACATATAGCACAACATTAGTTTTTGAGGTAGTGTTCAACGATTCATTCGTTGCATATAACACCCAATGCTCATCACAGCACGTGCCCTCCTTAGTACTCATCACCTGGCTACCAAATAGATACATTCTATAAAAAAATATTCCATAGGTAAGGACTCTTTCACTTTTAAATACCATTAATGGTTTAATTGAGTTCTGCCAATAACATGTATTTAAGGGAGTTTTACTGGACCATTTTATTCCCCCTGGTCTGTCTCTGAAGAAAATTTAAAAAACACATTTCAGGTCCACTACTAATACTTTAGTTCTCTAGTTGATAGTTGCTCAGAAATTCTTTTGTTTTTGTGATATGCTTGCCTTTCATAACTTTAAGTAAATGGGACTTAGAATTATACTTCAGTGAAACCTAATTCTTGCTTTGTTCAATTATACTCTCAGAATTTAAGCTGCACTCATTCAGACTGTTGATTTAAATTGTTAATGTTTGGGATTTTTGTTAACCTCTATAAGATATTTTTCATTTTAAAATATGCATAAGATTCACATATTGGTATGTATTTGTGTGTATACACACATACATATTAATAGATATAGTTAGTGATAAAACAATGAGCTTAATTAGATGTAGACAGAATATTGCTCATGGCACTGAAGAGAACACGAACTTCATGTTCACATTAGATTCCTCTGTCTTTCAAGCATGGGAATCACACAGAATGTGCCTAGATGGATGCTGAGTACGCAGTGATCTGAGAAATAGTTGAGAAATAGTTTAGGGAACCCATCTTACCAGAGACTGCTGACAAACTGCTCACACTTTGCCAATGAGAAACATTTTATTTTGTTTTATTTTATTTTTCCTGGAATATAAGCAAACCTCTCCCAGAAGAAGGAAGGGGACTTAAATGGATTATCTCCACATATAAATATATCTGTTCACTGGCCCATATGGAGATAGTCTTTTTAGCTTTTAAGGCTGTTAATGTCTAGAAGTGCTAGAGACATGAAGAATGATCTCCCAGAAGAGATACAGGCTTATAATATGTAATGTGAAAAAGTGATATAGAGGCATTTCCTGTCTTCTTCTGGACTATCCATTCCCTTGAAATTTATTCTACAGATATAACAATGTGCTTGAATATAATGATTGAGAGAAGTCTTCCTTTCTTTTCAGAACATATACTGAGGATCAATTTAATCCTAGATTTCATATCAAATAAAATTAGACTCATAGAAAGCATGATAAAGGTACTCAGAAAAGGTCAGTAAAAGGAAAATCTTCATCCTATTTCCACATATCTCATTTATTAAGAAATTTGTTAAATAACACTACTAGAAAGTGACTGGCTTTGATATTCACTTTTGATATAGAGAGGAAAATACTTCATGATCAAAAATGACAGGTGGAAATTAACTTACTGACTTTCTATGAATTTATGTATCATCGTAGCTCCTGTGCTTTACCAGTGAAACTTTTTTTTATCTCTGTTATAACATAATTCACATAACAACAGAATAAATGTTGGACAAATAGTATATATTCCTTTATACTTTATAATTCTAGCATTTCCTTCAAAAGGAAATAAAATACTGAAGTAAAATATGCAAATACTTCCAGAGTCCTACACATGTATGGCATCCCCTAGCAACAGTGTGGTTGTACTTCCTGAAATGCAAATCCCAGATGTTATTAAATACAACAAGCCACATTTATGACTTGGTTAAGAAAAACCTGAATTGTAAGAACCAGCAAACACATAACATGGTTGGTGTCCCTGAATAAGAAATAAAAGTGTTGAATTAAATTGTGATATAACTGAGGGAAACCACATTAAGAATGGACTACATTGGCATTGGAACACTTACGGAAAAATACAAAACTAAAGCATGCATTCATACCTCATTTTTTAAAATTTTCTTCCCTTTCCTTTGACATTACATTTCTGGAAAGAAAGTAAGGGTGTTTCTGGTTTCCAGTTATAAGATAAATACTAGGGATTTAATGTACATTAACTGATACCTATAGTTAACAGTGCAATGTTATATATAGAAAAGTGGTTAAGAGAGTAAAATCCTAAGAGTTTTCATCATAAGTAGAATTTCTTTTTCTTTTTTCTTTTCTTTTTTCATATTGTATCTATATAAGGTGATGGATGCTAGCTGAACCTATTGTGATAATCATTTCAAAATCAAACCAACATGCCATACACCTAAAATGTATTCAGTGATGTATGCCATTTACTTTTCAATAAAACCAGAAAAATGTTTTTGCTTTCCTTGAATAAAATTGGAAATTTCTTAATTCCAAAAATCTTAATTCTAAAACTATCCCTGAATGATGAATTACCTGGTCTGATTATTAAATATTTTCAAATTGTAAAAGGCATTTACTTATAACAGTTTAGAAAATTCTGAGAAAGCAGTGATGGAGTCTAAAATAGGGAACTGGGTATAGAGAAATGGTGATCTTCATTAATTCTTGTACACATTGTTCTGTTTCTCTCTAATGGTTGAGGTAGATACTAGCTACTGGTGGTAAACTCGAGTAGTTTTTCCTGTTCCATATTGAATAAGATAATTTCTTTAAGTGTTGTCACAGTATCTGGCATATACTAAAAATATTAATATAAATGTTAATTTATTTTTTCCTCATTCCACTCTTTGCCTCTCAAGAATGTATTCTAATGTTTTTTCCTTGAATACACAAACTATAATGGATTAGAAATGTTTATATACAAATATTATTAGATTTATTTTATTATTATTTTTAAGATATTATTTATTTATTTGACAGAGAGAGAGACAGCCAGCAAGAGAGGGAACACAAGCAGGGGAGTGGGAGAGGAAGAAGCAGGCTCCCAGCTGAGCAAGGAGCCTGATGCAGGGCTCAGACCCAGGACCCCGAGATCATGCCCTGAGCTGAAAGCAGATGCTTAATGACTGAGCCACCCAGGCAGCTCTGGGCTTATTTTATATAGGACTTGTGAATCTTCAGGTAACACCAACTACTTCTCCTAAGCATTTAAAAAAATTTCTTTTTAAAATCAGCTTTATTTATGTATAATTTACATAAATAAAAAGCACCAATTTTGAGTGTACAATATCTATTAATTTTTCCATTATGACCTTGTATCTTGAAACCTTGCTAAACACATTGACCTTGCTACTAGCTGATTATAGATTTGTTAGGATTTTTCTAGATAAACAGTCATGATAACTGCAAAAAAATATATATATATTTCTTTTGTTTTCCAATCTACTGCATTTTTTTCTTTTTTTGTCCAGGAATAATTGACATACAACATTCTATTAGTTTCACTTGTACAATATAATGATTTGACATTTGTATACATTGCAAAATGGTCACTGCAATAGGTCTCGTTAACATCTGTCACCATACATAGTTTACAAAAATTTTTTTTCTTGTGATAAGGATTTTTAAAATCTACTCCCTTAGCAACTTTCAAATATGAAATACAATATTCTAATTATAGTTACCATGCTGTACATCACATCACCATAACTTATTTATTTAACTGGAAGTCTGCACCTTTTTCTCCCCCTTTCTTGACCTTATTACACTGTAGTAGTTCTGAATAAATATGCTAAAAGCTGACTTTCTTGTCCTGTTCCAGACATAAAGAAAAAACATTTAAGTAAATATGAATGTTTGCTGTTTGGGGTTTTGTTTTGTTTTTGCAGGCACACTCAAATGTTTCTCCATCTCTTAAGATAAAAATATGCCTTTTCTTAGTCTGTTAATGTGGTTTCCTATTATTACTCTAACAAATTGCTCCAAACTTTGTTTTAAAAAACCACAATTCTGTGTTAAAACAACACAAATATATTTTTTTACATCCTGGAGGTTGGAACTCTGAGATAGATCTCACTGTGTTAAAACCAAAGTATCTTCAGGCCTTTGTTCCTGATGGCAGTTCTAAGGGTAAATCAGTTTCTCTGTATCTTCCAGCTTCTAAAGACTACCTTTGTTACCTTGGCTCATGGCCCCTTTCTCCACCTTCAAAACCAGCAACAACTGATTGAGTCTCATGCTGTATTACTCTGACACTCCTATTCTGTAGTTATATCTCCCTCTACTTTCCTTATAAGGATACTGGTTTTTAAATTTAGGGACCACTTGGATAATTCAGGATAATCTTCCCATCTCATGATGCCTCACTTAATCACATCTAAAAAATCTCTTTGACCACGTAAGTTAATCTATTCAAAGATTCCAGGGATTCAGACACTGACATTTTGGTGGGAAATTCAGCCTATCACATGAAAAACCAACCTTGCATGCCTGGGAAAAACAGTACTTGCTCACAATGTATTTTGCATCTTGCATATTATTGATTTGGTATGCTATAAAATCAAATCCAGGACATTTGTGTCTATGTTCATGAAAGACATTAGTCTGTAGTTTCTTTTCTTGTAATGACTGTTTGGTTTTAGTATCAGAATAATGTTGTCCTTGCATAATGAGCTAAGGAATACTCCATCCCTTTCTAATTTCTGGAATAATTTATGTAGAATAGATATTAATTCTTTATATATGTTTGCTAGAATTCAGCACTATATCAAAAGTATAAACCAACATGACCAAGTATGATTTGTACCAGCAATGCAGAATTCATTCAACATTCAAAATTCAGTCAATCAATGAAAGTCACTATGTTAGAAAGAGAAAAACTTTATCTCAGTGATGCAGTAAAATCACTTGGAAAAATTCAACACCTATTCATAATCATAAAAACTTAGCAAGTTAGAGATAAAAAGAACATTCTCAACAGGTAAATGGGTGAACATATTGTTGTATATTATACAATGGAATAAATCTACTCCTTCTCACAACAACATTGATTCTCAAAAGCATCATGTTAAATGTAAAAATACTGACATCAAAACAATATATACTGCATAATTCTATTTATATGAAGCCGATTGATAAGCAAGATCTGATAGAAATAACAATGTTTGCGTCTGGATAACAGAAACTAACTTGAAGGAAACATGATTAAACTTTCTGGGGAAGGAACATGTTCTAGATCTTGATTGTAGTTTTGCTTACAGACTTGTTTAAATTTGTCAAAATTCATCAAATTTTACACTTACAGTCACTGTAATAAATTTACCCAAATTAAAAAAAAAAAACATAAACAAGAGTTAACAAAAAAAAAAAAAAAAAAAAAAAAAAAAAAAAAAAAAAAAAAAAACACCAACTATCCGTGCAAAATGTTCTCCTATTTACCAGCATGTTGGATGTAACACAGATTAAATTTTGAACTTTGTGTAGCATACATAATTATTTCTTATGTGCACTCATAAGGGAGCTTCTTAGAATGTAATTAAAGGATGAAATAAATCTATTTTATGTAGATCACCAATAACTCTTTCTGTTATAGAGATATTAAGAAAGGAGCATAGCTCTAATAAGAACATCTTGTTCCCATTTTCTCAAATATACAGCTCTGCTATAAATAGGTTTCCACAGAAACACCTACTGCTTATCAAAGTTTGAGCCAAGAAAATCTCAAAAGTACTTTTCTTTAATGCAACTGAAACTTTGATTGAAAAGTTTTCTTTCATCATTTTTTTCAGTATTCTTTTAATTTACCCAATTCCTCAGAATCTTCACCAAAAGTTATCTGTGTTTTGGGAAGACTCCCCAGTGTTCAGTTCTCTCAAATCTTACTCTTCATTCTCTTAACTTCATACTTCAACTAAATCTTTTTAAAAAGCCCTTTAACTACAGTGTAAATTAGCCCTGAAATATCTTATGATAAAAGTATTGTAACCCTAAACTGAATTGTACTAGAAGCATTTCTATACAAAGCTGCTATATTTCCTTGTTGCTATTTCAGCTATTTTGTTGTTACTGTTAATTGGTTGAAAAGGAACATTGGTATGAGTGTGGTTAATCTAATCTAGGTCTGTTTTTTATTCATGAGATATTATATGACAAATAATTCAACATGTTCTACCTAATAATATAAAATGGAATAATATTATAGAAGATGCAAGCACATTATTATCCATACAGTTTTACCAATTAGAAACTTGAAAATAACATAAGCATTTCCCTCACCAGTCCCCAAATCCAGTTAGCCAAAAAGATTGCTTAATTCTATGTCCTAGATCTTTCTAATAGCCATCATATCATTTGGATATACTTCAGATCTAATTATCTCTTTCTTTGTGTTTCATTTCCTCAGATAAAATCCCCAGTTTTCATATCTACCCACAGCCTTTTACTAGACAATAAATAAACTGCATCCTCAAAGTCTTCAGTAATTGTTTCTTTTTTTTCCCCCTTTAATATAATCACTTGCCTGCTAAGTTGCTCAAATGATAATTAGGAACTAATAATCTTGTAGAGCTAGAACAGATTGTAACATGATTTACTGTTATAATAACAGTAGGTATGGAAAGAGTCTGGTGGTAATTAACAGATGTTGATAACATATATGAAGGCCTAACAAGTAAGGTTCTTTTGGGCTATAATTGTTACTGCAAAGCGTGAGGCCAACAACTTGCTAATTAGAGAAAGAAAATTAATGCAATGACTTGTGTACTATGCAAAAGATTTAAATATACTATTTAGTTATGGCTGGCTTTTGTCTGGAAAACTTCAAACGTAGAGCTTTAAAAAATGTGTATATATAATTTATATTGTTCATAGTCTTTATTTAGAAATTAATAGACTACTGTGTTACACTACTCTATCTATAGTATTCTGTATTTATTACTTAATGGTACTTAATAACAAACATCATGTTTTTTTTTTTAAATGATTTTTTATTATATTATGTTAGTCACCATACAGTACATCCCCGGTTTCCGATGTAAGGCTCGATGATTCATTAGTTGCGTATAACACCCAGTGCACCATGCAATACGTGCCCTCCTTACTACCCATCACCGGTCTATCCCATTCCCCCACCCCCCTCCCCTCTGAAGTCCTCAGTTTGTTTCTCATAGTTCATAGTCTCTCATGTTTCATTCCCCCCTTCTGATTACCCCCCCCTTTCTTTATCCCTTTCTTCCCCTACCGATCATCCTAGTTCTTAACAAACATCATGCTTTTAATGGCAGTTGAAGAATTACCACTACACAATCTCATAGACAAAAGGTTGTAAATTCCTTTACTATATTTTGGTAAATACAAAAGATATAAAATAGCTATTTCAAGTCTATCAATATAATGCAACTACATAAAGCAATTCAGAAAGGGGGAAGAGAGAGATGGCATGCCCAATGTGTCCTTTTAGAAAGAAATAAATACAACACACCTATCTATCCTGTAACAGCCCCAAACTTCAATTCATGGTCTTTTTGTTTGGTTAATGCTTTGTGGAAGATAGTGGGATAGCATCTCAAAAAAGAAATGGGTTATGTCAGTCTCTGGCTGAAAGTTCTTCTAAGTTATTTCCTGTAAGTCAGTGGTTCTCAAACTGAGACCCCTTGCAGTTGCTTGTTAAGTTGTCTTAAAATATTGATGCCTCTCCCAGTTCCAGAACAATTAAATCACCAATATTACTGGTGATGATATATTGATAATTTTAAAGCTTCACAAATCATTCTACTGTGTATCCAGGATGAGAAAACTGGTCTACAACATCCTTCCCTCTCCTTCTCCCTGCCATTTAGGACAACAGCTACTGCTGAAAGGACTCTTCCTTAATCTGATACATTTGAAACTGACTTATATCAAACACATTGATTTTTTTCTTCAAAGCCTTGATCATAAGACTAGAAGTTTAATTAGTAGCTCAATTACAACATCAGTCTTATGCAGACAGAGTTTGATATTGTGAAGAAGCAAATATATTAGCCAAGTCATGTTTGCCTGTAGGAAGTTATTTCTGGTCTATTGTATATTTTAAAACAAAACATGCACACAATTTAATATTATGCATAGTATTACTTTCTTCTCCCAGCTCTAAGGAAAGGAAATCATAATATAGTCTGTCAAAACTCCTTTTGATCACACTGATACTTATGTTAACTTTTCTCATTTTCAGGGTGAAATAATCACAATTAAGTCATTAAGAAGTTTACATAAAATAATTTCTTTTTTTTTTAAAGATTTTATTTATTTATTTGACAGAGAGAGACAGCCAGTGAGAGAGGGAACACAAGCAGGGGGAGTGGGAGAGGAAGAAGCAGGCTCCTAGCAGAGGAGCCTGATGTGGGGCTCGATCCGAGAGCACCGGGATCACGCCCTGAGCCGAAGGCAGACGCCTAACGACTGCGCCACCCAGGTGCCCCAAAACCCATATTAAATTCTAATAGACGAAAAAAATACACATTTTAAGCAAAATAGTTTTAAATTGTTACACTGCCTATTAAACAATACACCTGGTATCTTACTTCAGAAACTAATTGAACTTATCAAAGGCATCCATGAAAAAAAAAAAAAAAGGCATCCACATAGCGATCTTTAAATTGCTATAAACCTACTTATTCATTATTACTTTTGTAATTATTTTACCTTATAGTTTTCCCTCATTATTCTCATTATTTTCTCTATATATTCCTTCAGCTATTAAGGAACCATAATTGACATCCTTCTCTATTATAGGCACTGGAGTTATAATAATGCTTTTCTCATGATGATAGCCATCTACTGGCAGATTTAGTCAGGTAAGGCAAAAAAATATTATTTCCATAATTTGGTAAGTTATTAAAAGAGAAAAGGTTAGTGTGTTATGATATGATACAGAGAGATTGCTAAGAAAGTTTGAGGATGTTGAGAAAGCTGACCTGCTGCATCCACCTTGAGCTATCTCTTAAATGATAAGTGGGCATTCAGATTAGTAGATTATGACATGTACCAGTTTTTACAACCTGGGAAAAGAACTACTACAGAAGTATCTGTTAGAATTACGGCAACAATAGGAATCTACAGGTTAATACATTTCTTATGTATAATTAATAAAGTACTTAAAAGTGATTCTACATTAAATGTTTTAGGTTAGTACAATAAGCTTTTAATGAGTATTAACGACCAAGCATGGCAACAGTCACATGAAAAGATCTTCAAGTTCACTAATCAGCAAGGAAATGCAAACAAAACCCCAAGGAGGTATCACTTCATCCCTGTCAGAATGGCTGTTATCAGCAAGACAAGCAATGACAAGTGTTGGCAAGGATGTGGAGAAAAGAGAAGCCTCACGCACTGTTGGTGGAAAGTAAAGTGGTGCCACCACTATGGAAACAGTATAGAAGTTCCACCAAAATAAAAATAATTAAAATAGAACTGTCATATGATCCAACAGTTCCATTTCTATCTGAAGAAAACAAAAACACTAATTTGAAAAGATCTATGTTCCCCTATGTTTAATGCACTGTTTATAATAGCCACGATTGGAAAACAACCTAAATGTCCATTGATAGATGGATGGATAAAGATGTAGTGTGTGTATGTATGTATATAACCATAAAAAAGAATAAAATCTTGCTATTTGTGACAACATGGGTGGACCTGGAAGGTATTTTGCTGACTGAAATAAGTCAGACAGAGAAAGACATATACCACAGGATTTCACTTAAAAGTAGAATCTAAAAAACAATGCAAAATAAAACCCTGACTCATAGATACAGAGAACAGAGTGGTGGTTGCCAGAGGGGAGGGAAGTTGAGGGGATTAATGGATAAAGGGGAACAAGAGATACAAAGTTAAAGTTATAAAATCAGTAAATCATGGGGATGAAATGTACAGCATGGGGAATACAGTCCATAAAATCATATTAACTTTGTACGGTGATAAATAGTAACTAGACCTGTGGTGTTCAGTTTGCCTTGTACACAGATATTGAATCACTACGCTTTATGCCCGAAACTCATATAACATTGTATGTCAATTATACTTCATTTTTTTTAAGTGGGAGGATTTTAAACCATGGGTTTTAAAGATCCCAAATTAAGAAATGGAAATGAAGTTGTATTTTTTTTAGCTCCTAGTATATATTATACACTTTAAATATAACATCTCCTATTTATTTTCAAAACACTTTTCTAAGGTGGCCCATTAAATCCATCTCACAGATGTGGAAGCAGAGTATATGCTAAGTTAAACAAATTGCCAAATCACAAGGGTATGTCTGATTTCAATCAAAATCTTTTTATTCTAAAACAGATTCTGTTTGTTTTCCTCCTTATAGCTCAAATCACTCAGGATGCCAAAAGGAGAAGACACACTTTCACACAATCTGTGTTTGTCAGTTGAGGACACCTATTTCTCTTATATACTTTACACTTTTATTTTTTTATTTTTTAAAGATTTTATTTATTTATTCAACAGAGATAGAGACAGCCAGCGAGAGAGGGAACACAAGCAGGGGGAGTGGGAGAGGAAGAAGCAGGCTCCCAGCGGAGGAGCCTGATGTGGGGCTCGATCCCAGAACGCTGGGATCACGCCCTGAGCCGAAGGCAGACGCTTAACCGCTGTGCCACCCAGGCGCCCCTACTTTACACTTTTAAATTGTACTTATTAGAAAAGAGGATAAATGCTATGTTTCCTGTGAAATTTCATTTTCACTCTTGTCCAGGCTGAAAGAAGACAGACTAGTGACAGAGCAAAAGAGTGGGAGAGTGACAGAGCCCAGGCAGTGAGGAATGTGATTAGGATAATTTCATCAAGAGATTTTAAGTGGTCAAATATTTTGGCAATTATCATACCAATTTCCAAAGCAGCCCTAAGTGCCCTTTTATGAAAACACATTTGAGACACACTTCGAGAGTATATTCGTCTCCAGGAGAATATATCTGAGGACATTGCATCAGAAGATAACTTCTAGGTAGAAATATGCTGAAATAAGCATCGATCTGAAATTGTCTCAAGTCTATCACTGCATAAAATTTGCACGTGCACATGCAAACCAAAAAGACTATGCCTTTTTAAAAATCTCTACCTTTGGTAAAATTTAAGAACAAGAGTTTCTAAGGGCTACTTGATACATCAATAGATGTGATCCTTATTGTGTAAAATGACATCTTCTCATATGTATAGAAAATTAATAGAAACTTATTAAAATACTAAGTGTAAGCAACTCTGACTGGTAGAATAACAGGTGATTTTCATTTCTTCCTTATATTTTTCTGTACTGCTCAAAACCTTACCTGTCCATTATTTTTGTCGTTTTTAGTACAGTTCATAACTGTAACAACGGCTGCTAAAAAATCTCAAGCTGTACACTCCTCAAACCATACCATCACAGAGCAGACCACATGGAAATTCCAATATAGACATTTCACTTTCATGTAAATTTGGACATTTTTCTTTCTACAAACCTGGTTTTCTCTGCTAGCTGGTTGCCTACTGTTCATCAAAACACATATTGTTCATTTGTCTTTTTGTAGAGAAGTTTTCTCAAATACATTGTTCTTCCAGGTTCACCCCCCCAGTTCTCATCATATGCTATTCTGCAGCACAATTTTTTTTTCTTCTTAGTGCATCTTGCTAGATCTGATGTTGGCACATTCGACTCTGTCTAGAATCATCTGACATTCCCTACTCTTTAGCAAGATGAACTATTCCAATCACAAATCTCAATATAGATTTTATTTATCCTCCCTGACTTTCTACTTCTGTGTTAGTTGCTTCTGCTATGTGCCCCTACTTTGTGCTGTCTTTTTGTGATGAGAGCACTTACTATATTTTGAGAGCACTTACTATATTATGAGAGCACTTACTATATTCACAACACGTGCCCTCCTTAATACCCATCACCAGGTTACCCAATCCCCCACGCTCCTCCCGTCTGTAACCCTCAGTTTGTTTCCTGGAGTCAGAGTCTCTTATGGTTTGTCTCCCTCTCTGACTTCGTCCATTTTCCCTCCCCTCCACTGTGGTCCTCCAAGCTATAAAACTGATTTGTTTTTAAAGTAAGTGTCTCCCCTACAAGATTTACATGAGAAATTATATATGTGTACATACTACTCATCCAACGTGTGTGTGTGTGTGTGTGTGTATAAGTGTAGTTTAATGAATATCAGAAAACTTGCAATTGCTACCTTAAAGAATAAGAAAGAAATAGGACTAAGAGAGAGACATAGGAGATTATTGTGCAGTTTCTGATATAAAGTCTGTGGATTTACAGTATCTCTCCTCTTTGTGGTTGTCTCAACATTTCTAACCCCTGGAATATAGATTTCAGGGAAGGGAAACTGCACAAGGCAGTTAATTAATTGAAAGCAAGTGTATAAGTAATGGGGCATTGACTAGAAGGTGTATTTGGAAGCAAATGTATTGATAGTAACCATTTGGAAGCAAATCAAATAGTTAAGGGATTGGAAGGCTCCACAGGCTTAATACAGATAAAATAAAATACTTATCAAATTGATAAAATAATTATTGATCATCTCAATCAGTTGGTCTTCTGATATCAACTCCCTTGCTCCCCTCGATGCTCTTTCACAATTGCTCTCCAAAATTCAAACTCTGAATCAACCAAGACTCTTCTCCATTTCTATTTCCAGAATTTAGTTAACTTTTAGTATAAAAGTATATATTTATGTACTTTATACAATTATTTTCATGAGTTCCAAATCCAGTTCGTACCAGAAGACTGTACAATAAACTGTCATATGTTCCCAGTCTTTCCAACGGTCTCTGGAATTATCAAAAATTTTGCCAGCCCAACCCTCATCTCACTGTCAGCAAATGATCTTGAGTCTTATTTTGGAGGAAAAGATAAATCAACAAATCACCTCAAATTCCTTTTATTTCACTTGCAAAGATGAACCTTCTTGTCTTAGTTTCCCTTCATCCTCTATCAAACAAGAGGTGTCCTTTTCTCCATCTAAGGAGAATCCACACATGTTTGGAATCATATTTCCTCATTCATCCCTTGAGGCTCAGTTCTGTCAAGTAAGTTCACACTCTCTCTCACGGATCTTAATCTTCTCATTTCTTCTTTTTATTTCTTATGAGCATTGAATCTCCTATCTTCAATATGAAACATTAAAATTCTTAAAATAAAACAACCTCTTTGTCTTAACTTTCTCCTTTTGCCATCTTATACTGCTTCGCTTGATGTGCCACAGTGCTGGTAGTCTTCTTTACCTACAATCTATTTTTTCTCCTCTTATATGCATGTGCTAACCTCCCAAACAAATCCTCTGCCCCCATTTTTCCAAAGAAACAGCTGGGCTCATCAGTAACAACCTAGCTATCAAAATGCTTGTTAGGACATCATCTCATAATTTTAACCATGCATTCATCTAGCAAAATCTCGTCTTTTAGTTTCTTTCAACATTTTTCTTATATATATCTCTTACTTCTATAAAAATGTTTCCCAGGTTCTTTCATGGATTCACCTTTCTCCACTCAACTTAAATATTGGTGATGACTCTCTGTTTCTATCTCTGTAGTCCATTTAAGTTCATTTAAGAATCTGAATTATGTTTTTCATCTCTGGCTTTCATTGTTGGTAATAACAATTCCATGTGATAGAATCATTTTTTAAGGGTGTAAATGAAAACAGGAAAGGTAACTAAAGTCTAACCATTTTGAGAGGGAAACAGAGAGACTGAGAGAGACTGCAAGTGATAGTTCCCAAGAAAAGATGAAACAGCATGGGTTTGTAGATCAGCATGTATTTTGGTTTTTAAAGCAGAACAAGCTCTGCTACTTACTAGCAATATAAATGGAGACAAGTTTTGTACGTTTGTTAAATAAATTTGTTATTTAAAATGATTTTGAGGGGCACCTGGGTAGCTTAGTCTGCTCAGGTCATGATCCTGAGATCCTGGGATGGAGCCCTGCCTGGGGCTCCCTGCTCAGCAGGGAGCTTGCTTCTGCCTTTCTCTCTGCCCCTTCCCCTGCTTATGTTCTCCTAGCTCTCTCTCAAAAGAATAAACAAATGAATGAATAAATTTTTAAAAATCTTTTAAAAAATGAGTTCAATATCTACATCATTGAGTATGACAATTAAATGAGATAAAATATTTACAGCAATTGGCTCATGGCATGGAACATAGAGAATGGTTGGTAAATTTATATATTAGTATTACGATTATGTATTTGTTATTGTTTTTATATCTATTATTTGTCTAAAGGCTTATAGTGTTCTTAACTGGATAAGAATGACATTCAGGGGCGCCTGGGTGGCACAGCAGTTAAGCGTCTGCCTTCGGTTCAATGCATGATCCCGGCGTTCTGGGATCGAGCCCCACATCAGGCTCCTCCGCTATGAGCCTGCTTCTTCCTCTCCCACTCCCCCTGCTTGTGTTCCCTCTCTTGCTGGCTGTCTCTATCTCTGTCGAATAAATAAATAAAATCTTTAAAAAAAAAAGAAAGAATGACATCCAACCTTAAACTGGACAGAGATAGGGTTAAAAATTAATGGCCAAATGAAATAAATTAGTTCATTCAAAAATATGTATTGAACCTACACTTCACACATCAGGCACTGTTATACATAACATTGACTATAAATGATAAAAAATATGTAATATTTTTATTTATTTATTAATAGGCATTATGAAAATGCTTTGTGGGGGTCACTACACCAGAATATGAATATAGAGTGATTTTTAAGAGCTCTTATGGAGCTAAAAATATAATAGGGGAAAGACAGTAACCATAAAAAAATTATAATTTGAAAATATGCTCAAATCTCTGAGGTAAAATAATTACTAAGAGGGAAAAAACCCTAAGAACAAACTAACCAGAAAAGTCCTAAGAAAGTTAAATTTAAGTTGCTATATGAAAGATGAATAGAAGAAAAATAGGTGATGAATGGAGTAAATATTCCAGCAAGAAGGAATTGAATGTTTAATTGCCTTGAGATAAGAACAATCCATCACAACACGTGATCACTACATCAAAGACTAATGATGTACTATACAGTGGCTAACTGAACAGAATAAAAAAAGAAAGAAAACAAACAAAACAACCAAAAGATGAACAGTTAAGAAACAGAAAGAGTGGTAGTATAGCTGGAGTCTGGGCAGTTAAAGGGAAGAGGCTCAGGGGTACCTGGCTGGCTCAGTTGGAAGAGGATGGGACTCAATTTTGGGGTCATCACTTCAAGGCCCAGGTTGGGTACAGAGATTACTTAAAAATAAGT
Organism: Ursus maritimus; assembly: GCF_017311325.1. Lineage (NCBI taxonomy): Eukaryota > Metazoa > Chordata > Mammalia > Carnivora > Ursidae > Ursus > Ursus maritimus. Next base: position 56,644,263 of record NW_024424452.1, read on the forward strand.
AAATAAGTAAAACTTAAAAAAAAAAGATATTCCATAAAAAATAAAATAAAATAAAAGGAAGTAGCTCAGATTGGATTTTGGAGATAGAAACTGAAGCAGGTCATTCAAGATCTTACAGCCAAGGCTGTAAAATGTAAAATGGTTCCGAGGTGTGGAGTAAGTGACATGCGTCATTTATCTACTAAATATATATATGGCATGTTTGCATATGGCAGGCATTTTCTAGGTCCTGGAAATAAAGTTATCTGATTCAGGTAGCTAATAGAATAAATAAGCAAAATTTATAGCAATTCGTGTGTGCGAAGGTGATAATGAGTGATATGGAGAAAAAGGTAAAGAGAAGAAAGAGTTTCAGTGAGATACGGGAGTAGGCTTGGGGGGAAACTGCAGTTTTAAATGGGGAAGATAGTAATATACAATATATATTTGTTCTGGTTTTGCTGTTTATTTTTTTTCAAATCTAATGATTTTTAAAGAAGTACATGCTCGTTGTAAACATAAATTATAAGCCCCTTACTTTCTGCTTATTTCATACCCCCATCGCCAGCCCCTCCCTCATTTTATTCTTTAGATTAAGACGTTGTCAAGAATAACTTTTGTCTTTGCAGAATTTTTTGTGATATAATTGTTCAACTTTCCTTGTTTTCAGTTGCAGTATGAATCTCCCCATTTCAGAACACATATTTCTTGCCCATTCTTTCCACTCTAATCTGAGAATTATATAATATTAACAAATTTTATTAAACCAGTTTCATACTGGCAGGCATTTAAATCATTCCACTTTTAAAACATATTTCCAATAAAATTGCAAGGAAAGGTTTGTTATTATACCTTTGGAAAATTGTGTGTCATCTATTTAGACAGTAGAATTGAGGGGTAAAGTGATTTATACTACAAAAAAATAATTGATATTTAATCCCAAACTGTTCTCCCAAATGACAGAATTGATTACATATTAACCAATAGAATGTAAGGATTCTGACTTCCTAACTTTACCAGTACTTATTTTCACATTCTGAGAGTCACTTAGATTTTATAATTTTCCAATGTGACTTAAATAGTATCTCATCATTGTTTTTATTTACATATCTTGGATTATGAGAAAGGTTCATCTTTTCATTGTTCCCGGTCAGTTGTGTTCTGTTTCCAATCAGGCCTTTTTTTTTTTTTTTTTTTTGCTATATTGCAATATCTCTTTATTAAGGAAACCAGTCTTTTTCAAATGTGTTGGAAATATTTCACTGAATTTTCGTCTTTTTTTTTTTTTTTTTTTTTTTTTGCTATTTATGATATCTTTCATTAAATAGATATTCTAGTTTGGGCATACTCAAAATAATCAGTATTTTCTTTTATGGCTTCTTGGGTTTGAAACCTGATGGATTTTGTTTAGAAAGATCTTCCTATTCCAAGTTCACAAAATATTCATTCACCACTCTTTGTTACATGGTTTAATTTTAATGTCTCAATCATTTTGCCTGTGGAACTCGTTTCGAGTTTTAAAAATTAAGTAAAGAGGCATTCTTATTTTTCTCCAAATGCTAACCAATTCTTGCAAACATTTTGTTAAATAACCTATCCATTTCTTAGTAACTTTAAAATGCTTACAATTTGTATCACATAAAAAATTCCAAATGTAATTACAATAATATTTCAGAAAATAATATATTGCTTTTACCTGAGTATTCCTCCCTAAGATCATATTTTAATACATGTAGCTTTATGATAGTTCTTTTAAAATACAGAATGGCCAAAAGCCCTTCATTATTTTTTCGTAGTAGCTCTGGTGTTTTTGCATGTTGTAGGCTTTTATTTCAGATTAAATAAAGGGTGCTTTTGTCATTTTGATTGGAATGATACTAAAGTAATATATTACAGAAATAATAAACATCTTGATAATATCTTTAAAGCTTTCTTCATAAAAGCTTTCCATATTTATTTTTATTAAAATTTGTTTTGTCTTTTTATTGCTATTATAAATAGAATATTTTATATCGTTTTATTTTATTATTTTAAAAAGTACACTTCTTAAGGTACATAAAGTATATGTATATTTATTTTATAGACAGACCCCTTAATCAATTCCTTTTTTCTAAAACTAACAAAATACCTCCTTATTTCTTATCTACTAAAAAACTATAAAATTATAACTACAATTTTTAAAATAGCCATTAGAGTTTAAGAAACTAATTAACTGCATTATATCCTAAATGCTCAGAAACTTGCCAAACTTTGAGGAAAACAAAAAGGTTATCCATTTAATCTGAGCTACTTAAAATGAATTGATTGTCTCATGGCCATTAATCTACATGTATTTAAAATCGGA